>NC_064575.1:70137344-70440374 GCF_937001465.1 Orcinus orca
GATATTGGAAGAACAACACAAATACACCACGAGTCCACACTTCCCTAAAATGATACAGAATCGTCAAAAATTTAGGAAGTTGTATTAACTTGTATTTCAAATCCAGCTCTTTCTTTAAAGGCAATTTTCATTTTTAACTTGAAGGATCATAAATTCTGAGCAATAAAAAGGAACATTTAAGTTTTACAGGTTTTTTTTCCCCCTGAATACTGCAAACATTCCCCCTCAGATAAGAAATGCTCTGGTCCTTAATTGGTTACCATTTTGAGAATTCATTATATTTGTAACTTGAAGAGACATAGGCTTTTTAACCTTTTCAAGTGCTCATATTTTAATATATTTTATCTTTACTATAACACTGTAAATAAGTTAAAGTTCTACTAAACTATACAGACACACTCACATTGTATGTTTTTCAGCATATCTTATTGTTTTCAATGTATTCTGTGTTAATTACCATGCTTTGATTCGTGGGGATTTTTTTGCCATATTTCTATTCAGTTGTTATAAAATTTTGATAACTTGTTATATAATATTTACCTAGGTTGCTTGCTATAAATATTCAGATATTTAGATTTCAAGGTTTTACACCCAGAGATTCTGCTTCAGAAAGTGGACCCAGTTAACAGAAGCTAGAAGTATGGAAAGTCCTGTAAGAGTGGAGATAAAAATAATCCTCAGTCTAGGAGGTTCTAGAAAGTAAGACCCAGTCCACCATCCTCACATCTATCTCTAGTTGGGAAGCTGGAGAACCAGAAAGAAAGGAATTTAACATCCTTCATTCATTCATTAAATACATATTTAACATGTACTAGGTAGCACCCAGTTCTACAGGCTAGCATTGCAATGTTGATCAAAACAAAACAAAACAAAAAATCGCTGCATAACTGAGAATTTTAGAGAGATTACTCAAGATTAGGCTGAAGATAAAATCATGTGAAAATAAGAATACGTGTCTTAGGTAGTTGCTGGAGAGTTACCAGCTGGGATGTGGGAGGAGAGAGGGAAGCTATAGAGTAGAGAAAGGGGACAGAACAACAGGGATATAGGGCAACTGAAACCAAACCAATCAGTCTACATACATCACAGGTTTATATCTGTCCATTGCCCAGGACCAGCTGGGATTCTCTGCTATGCAGGCTGACTTCCTAATCAGAAACTTGAGAGACACCAGGTGCCCCTGAAGGGGAACTCCGAATGTGGCCACACAGGCTGGTCATGACCCACCTCCAGGCAGCTCCATTTACCTAGGCATGTGACAGTGACACCTCAGTTGTGCCATGTGGCAGCTCTGCTCCAAGACACATTCCAATAGCTCACCACCTCCAGTACTGGGAGATGATCTCTTCTTTCTTGGATTTATTCTAATCTAGATAATTTTTTAAAACTTGCCATCTGAAATGGAGAATGACTTATATCAAGACCATATAGTTTCTTTTAGCTCTAACATTCCATGGGGCTGTCATTCTGATAGCTTTTGCAAATCCTTGGAGATTTGGAAGAAGAATAAAATGAATCCCACTCATACTTCAAGGCTCAACTCAAGTCTCATGTCTCCCTGATACCTCCTCTTCCCCTTATCACTGCCTTCTCCAAACTCCTCTAACAATTATGGTCTGAACTCTCCTGGGCTCAGATAAGAACAAAGTAGGCTCTCAAGAAAAGGGCTACTGAGATTGAGAAAGATGCTAGAAAAAGTCAGACTGGAGAACTCTGAAAACCAACACAGGTGTGGCCAGCAGACCAAAGGGCATGCTCCTGGTGAGCTTGGTGATCTCAGCCTTGGGTAGAAAAGCTGTTAGCTATTTAGGAAGGTAAGTAGCAAGGGCAGAACACATCCAGAAGAGGAAAGTGTCTGTCTACTATGGGTTCCAGCTTTTATTCCAATCATAGCAGAATCATGCAGGGGGTGTAGGATTTGGCTGGGAACAGCATTAAGTTCCATGGGGAAGGGCACTGGTAAGAGATATGCAGATAGGCAGAGTGCTGAGACACAAGCATATGAACACACAAGCACACACACACGTGTATACTAATGAACACACAAAATGTAATTTGTAATCGCCTAAGTGTGTCTCACAGGTTGGAGTGGGAGTGTTATTTTATTTGTCTTCTTAAAAAATAGTATTTTGTTCTGTCATCATAACCATTCTATCCTTTGTCATAAGATACTTGGAATCAAGAGGTTTAAAGTATCACTAGGGTTGTACTTTTATTTCTTTTAATTCAAAAAAATCATTCCAAGTGCAGATAAGACCTAGGTTCCTAAACGATTGCAATAGCCTCAGTAACAAGGGGCTATTTTCTTACTTATTTCCTTATGTGAATTTGCAGAGTCCACCAAAGAACGTTAAAATAAGAAAAAGAGGGCTGACTACACTCTAATTATTTGTTTTAGAGGAAAGAATTGATCCAGATGACAGAATAATCTACCAGACAGAGCAGCCAGTAGGAAGAGTCCTGCGGGTGGAGGTGCATTTGCCTCACTAGATAAAGAAAGGAAGTGACAGGAAATCAGTTTGTTTTTAACAATCCTGTCCTTTCTTCCATCATAACGTAAACAACCATCCCCTTTTCTAGTCAGAAGGCACAGTTTTCCATAGCCTCATGAGGCCGCAAATGAGAACCACACTAAATAGCCCTTGCTGGCAGCAGATAAGGAGGAAAGCAAGTGTCCATATGAGGTTTATTTATTTTATCAGAGGCTGCAGCTGTCAGGGGGAGACTGTAAAAGCCATACACTATATTCTGGACGGCCTGTCGACTTCAAAGCGGAGGTCCGTGGAGAAGAGTCTGGAATCTTCTCACCACCATTAAGCAAAGCCCTGCCAAGTCAAGCAGAACTTCTCTAGTGTCTGTGAAATGAAACACACACACTGTAGGTTGCAATTTTGCTGGAAGGAAGGTGGTGTTAAGAAAGCCATTGCTTTCTGAGAGCGTTAAGAAATGCCAAGGAAGAAAATACAGCGAGTGCACAGTAGACAAAAGCTGGAGTTTGTATTAACCCTTGGCCCGTGGTATTCCTGGCTTCTTTTGCATTACTCATTTCAGGATATTTTAAGAAAGAGGACTGTGTTTTCTGACTGTAAATACGAGTGCAGCAGGTTGAACCAGGATACGCCAAATATTTTTCTAACCGAGGGAGACCAATGTAGAATTTGGATGCCAACAAGATGACTAACCAGGAGTTTGTCTCATATTTACTCATTTAGGGCCGATGGGAGTGGAAAGAAACAGCTGGTGTGAGCTATTTCTATTGGGAAGCAACGACATACAGCATGCCATAGGAGATTATTTTAAACCCAAGGTATATTATTGTCACGGGTCTTTTATAGAACCCTCATACCCAGTAAGCTTCTTTGTCAATGTATATACACATACACAAAGAGGTTTAACTGGATCTCATTGGTGAGAATGTTTTTTTGAAAACAAAAACGACAAAAAACACATTGTGCCATATTAGGCCTTCATGGTGACAAGATGAACTGCTCCTGTTAAGAGTAAAGCGAGGTCTTTATTTTTCATGTGTGATGTAGAGCTTCTGAGTGACCCTAACATTTTTCCACTAATGGTTGGTAACCGCCTCACAAAAGCCTCTGAAGGACTGAATTCTTGAAGACATTTACTTTTCCATTACTAACATTTCCAATACATCCTCCAAATTCAACCTTGTAGTCTCCCCTTAACCAGAGAAAGAGCCAACTTAGATTTTCTGGAGGAAGGCTTCAGGTAGTGGTTTTTTGTATGCCATTTAACATCTGACGCATCTCAATGTAGAAATGCAATTCTAAGGAAGGTTCTCTGTTTTCATAGAATTTTAGACCAAAAGCAAATTTCTGAAAGCTTCAAGGTCAGTTTCATTATTCATAGGTATATTCTCAATATTTAGCAAATTGCCTGGCACGTAATACGTGATCACTTAATGTTAGTTGATGGATACTGTTGGCTTTTATCCAGACCCTAGTAGCCTTTGTTTCCAATATTTGTTCTCATTATTCAAGATTCTGGCTGTAAACGTGAAACGGTATTGTGTGAGTACTGAGTTCAATAGACATCAAACATCTGTTTTGTTTTGTTTTCTTTTCTTTGCTAAATCCCTGCTAGTTGGCTTTTGTTGAGTTGTTTTGGTGGTCATTCTGTTTTGTTTGTTTGCTCTGTTTCGTGTTATCTAATTTCTTTCTCCAAAAGAGTGGCATAAAAAAAAACACTAGATGTGTTTTTATAAGTTTTACATCCTGATGCCAATTTTCCCCCATTGCCAACACACACACACACACACACACACACACACACAGATTTGAGACTCCTATAAGGAATTTCTCTCAGGACCTCAATCATCCTTAGAAATTCAGTTATCTGCTTTTATCATCTACTACATTCCCCTCAAAAGAAAATTTGCTTTTTAAGGCCACTCTTAAAAGCTGGAAGAGTTTCTAGTCTTCCTGTCCTCGCTGCTAACATGTCTTTAATGATGACATTTCAGTCCTGTGCTTGAAGCTAATTTTTAGAAAGCCCTTTCTGACCACTTTTACGTACAACCTCAAAGAGAATTCAAGTGACTTGACCAAGGTCTTGCATAAATTAGTTCTAGAAATAAGATGAGGATACAGGTTTTTCTGACTCCCAGTTCAGTGTCCTTTTCTCTACACCCAGCTGAAGTCTTCCATCCAAGAGAATTAGCACTTTCATAGGAATACAAAAATGGCAATATTAACAATAACCACATTGTAAGATGATTTCTCTAGTGTTATAAATGTCCACCATGTTGCTCAATGAAATAAAATGATGCCAAGTCAAACAGCAGAAGCTGTGCCCGGAAGCGATTAGAGGGTCGTGGTATCAATGATGCAACCTCAGATAAATGGTAAAACAAGCGTGAGATTTATTAAAGGGACAAGGGAATACTCGAATAGAAGTGACTTGAGGGCTTCCCTGGTGGCGGAGTGGTTGAGAGTCCGCCTGCCGATGCAGGGGACGCGGGTTCGTGCCCTGGTCCAGGAGCATCCCACATGCCGCGGAGCGGCTGGGCCCGTGAGCCATGGCCGCTGAGCCTGTGGGTCCGGAGCCTGTGCTCCGCAACGGGAGAGGCCACAGCAGTGAGAGGCCCGCATACCGCAAAAAAAAAAAAAAAAAAAAAAGAAGTGACTTGAGAATTTTAATGGGTTAGAATTTAATGAGAGCTTAAGCAACTATGATGTGTCAAAAACAGCAAAAAAAAAGAATTCCACTTTCCCACCAAATACACCTGTTTTCCCATAAATATCATTGCTTACATTGTGACTATTGTCAAAAATGTACTTTCTTTTCTTCCCTATTGTCTGAATCCTACCTTTTCCTCAAGATTTTATTCTGTCCAGTGAAGCCGCCTCTGAGCATCTTGGCCACACAATTTTCTCTCCTAACCCCGAGTCTAAGTCTGTGCTTTGACTCTGCTAAAAACCTTTTTTTTTCCCCCAAAAAACAGGTTTTATTCTCCTGACTAAAGCCCCTGTGCCTTCCATGTATTTGCTTTTTCCAAATAGTTTAATACAGCTTAATACATTTCTGACAATGAAATGACTTCAGGGTCAGGGAGTAAAGGCACACAGAGTTAAAGAAGCATGGAGCATTCAGGATGTGTCTCAGAGGCATGGGATCTGCATTTATAGTCTGCGTTCTCTTTGCATTTCTCATCCCTCCTTGTAGAAAGTCATCCATGACAATGAGTGCTCTGTCTGGCATTCTTAAATAACCCAGGAACTTATTTTTCCACAGGGGCAAAGAGTTATTACACATTCAGATGTCAGTCAATAGATGTCAGTCAAAAGTAGACAGCAAAATATTGTTTACAATTATAATATTTAATGAGTTTGAAATTGGAATACATGGCCAGGACATGTATTTTTTTTCCTAATTTTTAAATTTACTCTTTAGAGGAAGAATGCATTATCTTTTTAAGAAAAGGTTATGTATTAGAATGAACAAAACCTGGGACACTGATAACACCAAGTGCTGGCAAGGATGTGGAGCAACAGGAACTCTCATTCATTGCTGATGGAAATGCAAAATGGTGCAGCCACTTGGAAAGATAGTTCGGTGGTTTCTTACAAATCTAATAACCCTTTCCATACTATCCAGCAGTCAGACTCCTTGTTGTTAACCCAAAGGAGCTGAAAACTTACATCTACACAAAAACCTGTATGTGGCTATCAATGGCAGTTTTATTCATACTTGCCAAAACTTGGAAGAACCAAGATACCCTTCAGTAGGTAAATAGATAAATAAACTGGTGCATCCAGACAACGGAATATTGTTCAGTACTAAAAAGAAATGAGCTATCAAGACAGAAAAAGACACAGAGGAACCTTAGATGCATATTACTAAGTTGAAAGGAGCCAATCTGAAGAGGCTACATACTATATGATTCCACTATGTGACGTTGTGGAAAAGACAAAACTATGGAGACAGCAAAAAGATTAGTGGTTGCCAGGAGTTGAGGTGGGGAGGGATGAATAGGCAGAGCACAGAGGATTTTTAGGGCAGTGAAACCATTCTGTATGGTACTATAATAATGGAGAATGTCCTCATACATTTAACTGAACTCATAGAATGCACAGCACCACGAGTGATGTAAACTATAAACTTTGGGTGATAATGATGTGTCAATGTAAGGTTCATCAGTTGTAACAAATGTACCACTCTGGTGGGATATGTTGAAAATGGGGAAGGCTATGTGGGGAGCAGGATGTATATGAGAAATCTCTACCTTTCCCTGAATTTTGCTGTGAACCTTAAATGTCTCTAAAAAAATTAATTCTCAATTTAAATAAAGACACACAAAAACACAAAAATTAGTTACATTGATATGCCTGCTTAAACATTTAAGGGGAAGTGTACTGATGTTTGCAACTAACTTTGAAATGCAACAAGTAAATATGATGGATTGTTGGATGGGTAGAAGGACAGATATGTGATATGGCAAGAATAGCACAATACTAATTATTGATGCTAAGAACTAGGTTTATGAGTGTTCACTGTAAAAACCTTTAAAATTTTTCAGTATGTTTGAAAATATAATCAATGTTGAGAAAAAATCTAGTTATGATGTAAAAAAGCAATAAAAATAGATATTCCCATATTTTATCTACTGATCAATCTATAAGCAGACTGTGATCTGTCAATAAAGCCCATGTGTATGTATGTGTGTGTATGTGTGTATACTGTGAATCTAAAAAAAGAGGTCCATTTGTTAGCAAAACTCCCTAATATTAACCTGACTCAAAGGACATATTCATATATCAGACTAAAATACATTCATCTCATTTGTAGTCTGCCTGGTTTATACATAGAGAAGGAAGTTCCTGTCTAAATGGGGCTAGGGGGCACATTTTGGAAATAGTAATTTATCTGAAGCTTAAATAAAAACATTTGATGAACAAAAGCTTACCTTTTTTCCTATTATAAATGTGATATAAACTATTTGTAGAAAAATTAGATGATATAGGAAAAGTAAAAAAAGTTTTAAAATACATATTTTTCTGTTTTTTTCTATGTATTTTTTTGTTTTCTTATTTGCTTCACATAGATGAACTTGCTTATTTATTTTTAATAATATTTATTTATTTGTCATTACAAAAGCAACACATTGTAATTATAGTATTTTAGAGAATACAAAAAAAACCCCTAAGGGCAAGTAAATGTCAGCTACGTCTCCACGAGTCACCTGCAACCATGTATAAATTTATTTTTATGGAAAACCAACAAAGCTATAAAAATTAAGTAACAAATGAAAAATAATTGAGAAAAACACTCTCAGTTTCATGTTTCTCTGGATCTAGCCTGTCTAAGGTACGCCTTGATGAGAAATACTTGGAACCTAATCTAAAAAGTGGCATCATACCACTTTTACCGTATTTTACTCATTCAAAGCAAATCACTAGGTTCAGCCCACATGCAAAGAGATTACACAAGACTATGAATACCAGGAAACAGGGATTAGAGGAAGTCATATCAGATGCTGTCTACAACATATGGTATGTGGTCTTTTATTCCTGAGTCCTTTTTCACTCAGCATTAATTATTTCAAGATACATCCATGTTGTTATCCTATCAATAGGGATATTTGCTTATATCCCCTCACCTCTTGATTGATTTGAATTGTTTACCATTTAGGGCTTGCTGTGGATGGAATATTTGTGTCCCCCTCCCCAAATTCCTATGTTGAAATCATAATCCTCAATGTGATGGTATTTGGAGAGAGGGCCTTTGGAAGGTAATTAGGTCATGAGGGTGAAGCCCTCATGAATGATGGAATTAGCACCTTTATACAGAGACAGAAAAGAACTTGCCATTCCCTCTCTCTCTCTCTCTCTCTCTCTCCTCTCTCTCTCTCCCTCCCTCTCTCTCTCTCTCTCTCTCTCTCTATATATATATATATATATATATCCCCACTATGTGAAGACATAGCAAGAAGATAGCCATCTGCGAACAAGATCCTCGCCAAAACCCATCCATGCTGGCACCCTGAGCTTGGAATTCCCAGCCTCCAAAGCTGTGAGAAGTAGATTTCTGTTGTTTAAGCCACCCAGTCTACGATATTTTTGTATAGCCACCTGAACTGACTATGACTAAGCGATTATGAATAAAGCTGAAATGAACATTCATGTACAAGACTTAGTGTGGAAATATATCTTCATTTCTCTTGAGTAAATACTTAAGAGTAGTATTGCTGGGTCATATGGTAAATGTTCTTTTAACTTTAAAAGAAATGTCAAACGTTTTTCCACGGTTATTCTATCATTCAACATTCCCACCAGGTTTCTTTTTGCTCTGAATCCCCATCAACACTTGCTGTTACCAGTCTTTTACATTTTAATTATTCTAAGTGTGAGTAGTATTATCTCATAATGTTTTTTGTTTGTTTGTTTTTGCGGTATGCGGGCCTCTCACTGTTGTGGCCTCGCCCGTTGCGGAGCACAGGCTCCGGACGCGCAGGCTCAGCGGCCATGGCTCACGGGCCCAGCCGCTCCGCGGCATGTGGGACCTTCCCGGACCGGGGCACGAACCCGTGTCCCCTGCATCGGCAGGCGGACTCTCAACCACTGCGCCACCAGGAAAGCCCTCATAATGTTTTAATTAGCATTTCCTTGATGACTAATAATGTAGAGTTTATTTTTGTGTCCTTTTTGGCCATATATTTCTTTTGTGAAATGTCTATTCAAATCTTTTGTCCATTTGTTCACTGAATCTGTTTTTGTTTTTTTCATGTTATTGAGTTGTAACAGTACATTGTATATTCAGGTTAAATGTCCTTTATAAGATATAAGTATTGTGAATATTTTCTCCTAGCCAGTGCCTTAACTTTTCATTCTTAAGAGTATATTTTGGACAACAGAAAATTTTAATTTTGATGAAAATTTTATCAAATTTATCATTTTTAATTGTCTGTTCTCTTTGATGATCTAGGAAATATTTGCCTATCATCAGTTCACAAAGATGCCCTCTACTATTTTCTTCTAGAAGGCTTATAGATTTAACTTTAACATTTTTCTTTATGATTGATTTGGAACTAATTTTATATGATGTGAGGTAAGGATCATGGTTTAATTTTTCCACAGGGATATTCAGTTGTTCAAGCACCATTTGTTAAAATGTCTATTCTTTTCCTGTGGAATTACCTTGTCATTTTTGACAATAGTCAATTGACCACATGAGTTTATATTTCTGGATTCTCTATTGTATTCCATTGATCTATTTATCTTTTCACCAATACTTTGCTACCTTGATTACCGTAGCCTTGTAATTTGTCTTGAACTCAAGTAACAAACTCATCCAACTTATTTCTTCCATTCAGCACCTTTGCATTTCCACAAAATTGAGGTATCAGTTTGTCTATTGTGGCAAAGAAGGAAAGAATGAAAGAAAGAAGAAAGAAATAGAAAGAAAGAAAAGAAAGGAAGAAAGTTTGCTGTAATTTTTATTGGAATTGTGTTGAATTTATAGGTTAATTTGGAGAGAATTAGTGTCTTATCAATACAGAAGTTTCCAATCTATGCATATAGTGTCACTATTTATTTTGGGCTTTTAAGATTTCTTTTAAGTGGGCCTTGCACATATTTTATTAAAATTATTCCTAAGTATTTCATGATTTCAAATTTTTCATTGCTAATATGTGTAAATACAGTTAATTTGACCTTGTATTCTGGAACCTTTGCTGAATTTACTTGTTAGTTGTAGTAACAGTTTTGTAGATTCCTTAGGCTACACAATAATTTCATCTTCAGTAAAGACAGTCTTACTTATTTTCCTCAACTCAGGTTTTATAGACTGATACTATTTTTCTAATATTATTTTTATTTATTCTTTAAAATGTAAAATCTTGTTCAGGATATATATTTTATATATATATATATATATATATATATATATATATATATATGAAATTTTTAAAATTAGTTTCTCTCAGAATGTGATGATCTTTTTCAAACTGTTTATTCACGTCTTTATCAGTGAAGGAAATTTTTTTCAGCTGCATCGTTGATTATCTCAACTCATCTAACATCATTCTATTACCCTAGTGTTAATAACTGTAATTCTTAGACTGGGTCTGTGCTCTTTGTCTTTTATGGCCATCATCTTCACTCATCATTTTCGTCATTTTTTTTCTTTCCCAAGATTTCTTATATTTGTACTTTTCTCATCACTGATCTATCCCGGTCAGAACCTCTCTACCAAATAAAACTTCCCGATTTTTGTTTTACTCTCTACTGTTTCTATTGTGAGTTTTAATGTAACTGTCTTTATTTTAATTGAATATTTCACCTTGTTCCTTTATTATCTAAGTGTAGGTGTCTTTTTTCTTTTTCTCAGATATTATGTCTGTAGAAATTTTGCTTCTATTTCATAAGGAATCTCTCACATCCTGTTGTAAGATGTTATTTTAAAATTTCTTTTTGCTTTCTATATCAAATATATTTTAGAGGTAGGTCTTTCTTCTGAACCTTGAGAAAAGTGTATTTCCTCACTTTTCATGCATTTACTGGCCCCATGGTTTCTGATGTTGGGACTGGTTTTTGTTTTTTTATTTTTTTTTAAACTAATTTTGAAAGGAGAGCTCTATCCAGACATGATATTTGCCAACAAATCTCCGTGTGAATTGCCCTTGGCTTCTCTCAGTGCTCATTTGGTTGTTAGTTCAAACTTGTGTTCAGATTAATAGCTGGGGTGAGGAGGAGGGTAAGGGGGATCGTTTGATAGGCTTTATGTTTGACCTCATTTCCAGGCATGAATTCCTCTGCTTTAACTCTGCTGACTTGAAATGAAGTTCTCTCTAATCCCTAGTGCCTGATTTTTTATCACTCTGCCTAAACTCCCCAGTATGTTATCTTCCCAAGATAGGGATCTTCCCATGTCTGCATTGCCCTGTTCCCGACTAGCTAACTTCCAAAATGGCTTTATTATAGAGACATAACTCCCAGGAGTCAATGTTCATGGCTTTCTATAAAAGGAAGATGAGGATGGTATATGTTTACAGTCTGGTAGTTTGGGGGTAAAGAGAAGCATAAAGAAAAACACTCTGACCCCCAAATATAGGACTGAACATTAGAGAAGCAACTGCCTGGTTTTTTGTGTTTTTTTTTTCATAATAGTTTAAACAGAATTTGAAGTCAGGTCTGTTTGACTACAATGTTCAAGTTCAGTACAGTAGACACTGATTCTAAAAGCTGATTCATTTTCTTAAAAAAGTAGAAACAGAAATTTTTCCGCCCCATTTATACTACCAGATGCACAAAAGAAAAAAGACACATTCCTAGCCCTCAAATATACAAACATCCGTATATAAAATAACAACACAACTTGTGTGGTAAATTCTAGAGTAGAGATAAGGTAAAAGATTACATTTTTTAATACAAGTATTAAACCACCCATTCCCACAGTACAGTAAACTCCTCTTTGTACAGTACACTCTAAAGAAATGGGTATTTGGGATAAACAAGAGTTGCAGTACATTAGGTGTGGTCTGATTCATGCCCAGACAGCAGGAGTATCACTCCCCTTGGTCTGGTCACTACAGTCCTGTTAATTCAGCCCCAGATCAAATTATCCTCTTGGCAGCCTCGACACACTGGTGACTCACGTTGGGCTGGCAGCCGACTCAAATCACTAATCCCTCTCACACGTGCAGCTGTTTAGTTACATCTCCCCCCATCCTGGCTTGGTGCTTCTCAGAGGCTGAATGCTGTGTTTTCATATTCCCTAAAATCGTCTCATTTAGAAGTATGGAAATTTCACACACTGCATAATCAGCATGACATAGGGATGAAGCAAGCTGAAACTGTTATTTGCTTTTTAAGGTGAAAGCACTAATTAGAAAGAGATGCAAAAAAAAATCAGGAATAATGTCAGTTTCCCCCAGCTTCTCATGTCTAATAAAATAACAGTTTTCTTCCGTCCTCCTCCTTGAATGAAAGGATTATGTAAATTTTCTGCATCCATATTTTCTCTGTAAAGCTTCCAGCTGTGGAACCTTGAGGAATTCACAAACACAAGGCAGAGAGGTACTCTACTTCCTCTAGGTTGGTCACCTACTCCACCTCAAATATAATTTTAGATGCCCTCTTCTCCCTAAAAGACTGAGCTACACTAAGGGGGAACTAACATTTTCTGAGTATCTGCTCAATTTATTTAGGTTTAGGCACTTTATTTATATATGATATTTATATCATTGTCATGACAACCTTGTAAGATACACATGATTCTGTTTTATGGTGACACAATTAGAGGCACAAGGAGAATAAGGATATTGTCCTAAGTTACACAGAATATAAATGAAGGAGTCAGGATTTGACCATCAAATTATCTGGATTTAAGGCTTAGTTTATTCAACAAACCATGGAGATATTCCCAGGCAATGCAAAGAAAGCAGCCAAGTCTAGGAGAAAAGCTCTAGGGTGACAAAAGTGAAAGGACATTTACTCTGAAGGAAAGATTAATGAGGTAGTGTGCTTACTTTGGTCTTAGTTTCTAAACCAATGCCAAACTCATAATACATCCTCAGTAAATAATAGAAATTATAAATTAGCCGGGAAATGGTCAGGTATTTTTAATTTTGCTTGTCAATCCAGTCACTTTCAATTAATTAGCAGAAATGTATAAAGTTCTTACTTTATATTCAATACCTCCTGGGGTATCATGGGGCATGGGGTAAAATAAGACAATATGATTTTAGTGAAACCCAATACGTGTGACCAATATTCTCCAATTTAATCAAGTAGCAAAATGTATAACACTGATTGTTGATGCTCTGGATATTTAGAGATAGAGCACTTGAAGGATTTTGGGGGGGAAGGTATCGTGGAACACACAGTGCTCACATGATGTGAGTTTTTGAAGGTTAGTGAATTTCATAAAAGGAAAACATCATGAGGAAGGAAGGCACAGGTGCAGAATGTCTTGGGAAAAGGAGAAGCAGAGACATAGGAGTGATAGGAAATGATTATAAGTTAGGGTAATGTTAACTGCTATAACAAACAAGTGTATAATGCATGGAGGCTCTTACTGGAAGCTTTTTAGAACCAGACACATAAGTAGTGCTTAACATATTTCCCTTCACATTCCATTGACCAGAACTCAAATATGTGATCACACGTAACAGCAGCGGATTTTGGGGAATGTTGTCTATCTGTATACAGAAAAGTGTTCCGGTTAATAGCTAGCTAGTCTCTGCAGCAGAAATGAACTAATGAGCTAAATGAGCTAATTTTAAACACACACACATATACACACACACACACGCACATTGAGACCTGATCTCTTTGCTTCAGTTTTTTTAATTGTACCACGGAGCTAAAACTCTTGATAGCATGCTCATAGCTTGATTTTAGGAAGAGCAAATGAGAGAATTAATATAAAATTGCTTTGAAAACACCAATAATTTCTAAAAATTTTTCTGGTTTGGGGGTTGCTGTCTTCTCAGATGCCAGCAAATTGTTATGCTGTAGCCATATTTCTTTGTAGCTACAAGAAGAAGATGGAGGACATAGCAGTAAATTCAAGAATCAATTATATCAAGGATTTTGCACTGGGAAAAGTAGGGAATTATCCTTTTAAGACTACTTCCCATAGATCCAAGAATTTGCCAGCCATATGTTGGGTACTAGTTAAATATTTGTTGAATATATGAATACTGCCTTATTCTCTTAGAACCCAGAAAACCTGTATCAATGTCATATGTATAGGAGAGAATTCTGTGAGTGAAGATGTAAGACAAAAGGAAGGAAGGGTGAGAGAGAGAGAAAAATAGAGGAAATGTAGAAGGATTGGAGAATGCTGCCTTGCTTTACCCCTGTAATTTTTGTATATATCATAGTATTTTACCTTGATTATTTTTAAAAAAATGTTGTACTGAGAACAGAATTTGAATGTAGAGATGAATAGAAAAATATCTATAATGACTCTCCAAAAGCCATCATCTAGATTTAACATCATGATATGAGAAAGAAACGTAGGGCAATGGGGCAATTGTCTAAATTAAAAATGACTTAAAAGACTGAACAATCAAATGCAATGAATGGAAACTTATTGGATCATAGCGTGAATAAAACATCCATGAAACGCATTCTGAGACAATGAGGAAAAGGTAAATATGAATTAGGATGGTGTTAGATGCTATTGATAAAATTATAGTAAGTTTTAATGGGTGAGATAATCTTCTCATTTAGGAAGAAAATGTCCTTACTTTTTCGAAATAAATACTAGGGTGTTTAATGGTAAAATATCATGATGTCTAATATTCCTTTTTAAAAATTCAGCAAAAAATAATGAAGTAAATATGAAAAAATATTACCAGTTGTTCATTGGCTTGCTGAAGGGGCTGGGGCAGTTGTCCTGAACATCTTGGTCTTCAAAGCATGGGATAAAGGGATAAAAACCAGGTAAATTACAAAGCAGAGCTTGGGACAAACTTTACCGGAGAAAGTGAAAAAAGGTAGCAGTGAAAGTTCGACTAGTTCAATGTAATCTAATGGATATTTACTGACCAGTAAAGCATCTATTTTATACAAAGCACTGTTAATCATTCTGGAGAATTCAAGGGTTAGTAAAGAAGTCCCTTCTATCACGCAGACAAATGATGTCCTGAAAAAGTTACAAAGTGGGAGTTCCCTTGCAGTCCAGTGGTTAGGACTCAGATCCCACAAGCCTCGCAGTGGGGGAAAAAATAAATTTTGGAGAAAATATTTGCAAATCGCTTACCAGACAAAGGATTTATATCCAACTCTCAAAACTCAAAAATAAGAAAACACACCCCCCATCCCCAGAAAAAAAAAAGTTACAAAGTGCAGTAGGAAAGATCAGGAAAGGTCTTCTAGGACAGGGGAGTGGAGGGCGAGGAAGGGCATAGAGGTGGAGAGTTCACCTTAAGTAAACGTGTTCACCCATTCATTCATTCATTCACTGAATACTTGTTTAGCCCTGGGAATGCGAGATAAATAAATCAGGCCAATTAAAAAGATTCATAAGGTGTCATATAATCTGTAACCCAGGGCAGATTTTTCTTCTATCTGAAATTGAGTCAAGTTTTATTCTCAGAATGATCTCTGTATTCATATTACGCTAAGGCTGCTGTAACAAGGTAGCAAAAGCTGAGTGGCTTAAAACAACAGAAATGTATTCTCTCCCAGTTTTGGAGGCTAGAAGTCTGAAATCAAAGTCTTGGTAAGACCATGCTTTCTCTAATGCCTCTGGGGGAGAAAGCTTCATCCCTCTTTCTAGTGTCTCAGCTGGCTGGCCATTCTCAGGATTCTCTGACTTACAGATTTCAGTCTCTGCCTCTGCTCTCACGTGGTCACCTCTTCCTGGGCCCCTCTCCTCTTCTTATGAGGACACCAGTTACATTGGATAAAGGACTCACTTGGCTCCAGAATGAACTCATCTTAATTACACTGGCAACGATCCTATTTCCAAATAAGGTTGCATTCTGAGGGTGAGGACTTCAATATATCTTTTGGGGAACAAAATTCGACCCATAAACACCTGTAATCCTAAAATCAATTACTTCTATAGAAGGTGTACATTGGGTTTCACTCACTTAGAAGTACAACAATTACTCCTCAGAAACAATTTTCTCAACCTATGATGAACTACAAGTCTCTGGAGGGACTTGTCAGGCCATGACTCTGAGATGAGATGCACAGGAACTGTATGTAGTCCATGACTTTTTGTGGTCAGTGTGTTCTTCTCTTAATTTATATTATTTAAATATAAGAACACATTTTAGGGTGTGATGATGGGCCCAACTTATATAGTACCATACCTGAGTTGACACTTTAAAGAACCGTCCTTTAGAGCTTCATTTAACAACAAATTTGTGCATCTGTTTCATGAGAACTTAGCACCACTCCCAGGTTTCTTGACAACTGAGCTATTTTTACCTGCAGAGAACTAAAGAGGAGCTGGAGGGTATTTAAAACAACAAATTCCCAACTGTTTGGAAATATGAGTCTGTGTCCTTGTGTAATATCTTCCTGGACAGCTGCCTCTGTTCTAACAGCTCTGGAACCCTGCTTTTGACTGACCAGACCCTTTCTGAAGCCTGCTGTGCAGGGTCTGTGGAAGTCATCAGGCAACTCAGGCCTCGTATCTACAAGATGCTCATTATATGTTTATCAGTGAGCGATGCTGCGAAGAGACAGGGATGCTTCTTACCTTGGGGACTCTCTGCAGTTTATTTCAATTATTTTTCACACACAATTACTGATTACTGATTACCACAGTTGCATTGCACTACGGGCCTGGATTAAACTCTAGCTCAGGGATTCTCTGCTTGCAGTACTCAAAAGGTTTCTTAGTGTCTTTAATACGCAAATGTCTTCATTGGTAAAATCGTAAAATGATACCCAGCCAGCAAATTTGCTGGGGGAATCACCTGGTATAGGGCCTGAGTATAAGTCAAATCTAGGGAGGGGGAATAGAAAAGTTCTTGCTTTGACTCTTTTCCTTTTTCTCTCCTTCCCTTTCTTGTCACTGTCACTCAGTGACTGTGGAGCCACAAGTAGGGTTTTATTTTTAAAGAGGTGGGAGATTTCTTCCACTTCCATCAGTTCAAGATGATGAGAAGCTCCACTGCCGTGCACACCTGCGCTCAAGAAGCTGACCTAGGCTCGGGAAGGATAGATGTATATTTTCTCAAACTGCATCATTATCACCATCATCACATTCCCATAACCCCCATATTGTCATCACCCTCATCAATAATTACAGCTAGGGCTTCCCTGGCGGCGCAGTGGTTGAGAGTCCGCCTGCTGATGCAGGGGACATGGGTTCGTGCCCCGGTCTGGGAAGATCCCACATGCCGCGGAGCGGCTGGGCCCGTGAGCCATGGCCGCTGAGCCTGCGCATCCGGAGCCTGTGCTCCGCAGCGGGAGAGGCCGCAGCGGTGAGAGGCCCGCGTACCAGAAAAAAAAAAAAAATTACATCTAGCATTTATCAAGTGTTTTTACTATGGTCCAGACCCTGTCCTAAAGCCTGCATCATTTATGTAGAGCTCACTTAAAGATCACCATACCCTTTTGAGTTAAGCACTATTCATTTCTACCAAAGTTGGAAAGGAGTACAGCATAGTAATTGGGCCATTAGTCACTAGAGTTTTAAAGTACGGTCTGTATGCTGATAACTTCCAAATTTATGTTCCCAGCTTTGACTTGTTTTCCAAATGCCAGGTGCCTATAAGTACCTCTACTTGGAGGCCTAATAGAAACCTCAAAATCAACATGCTTGATCTTCTCTCCAAAGTCAAATCTACCCACAGTCTTCCCCATCTCCACTGATAACATTGCCATCCTTCTAGTTACTCCTAATCTCAGATGATCCTCGATTCCTCTCTTTCTCTCACAATCCTCATCCAGGATGCCTCATCCAGGATGTTGATTCTAACTTCAAAGTGTATTCAAAATCTTGTTTCCATGACTCCTATACAAACATCCCAGTCTGACATACATCACTTGTTAGGGGGATTCCTGCAACACTCTCCAAACTTGTTATCCTGCTTCCCTACTTGCACTTCTGTGGTCTATTCTCTAGAAAACAACCAGAGTGGTTCCCAGGGCTTAGGGAATTGGTGTGTGTGTGTGTATGAGATAGAAGAGTGTGGTTACAAAAGGTCAACACAAGGATTCTCGTCACAATGGAAGCGTTCTGTATCTTGACTGGGGTGGTGGACACATGAACTCACATATGTGGTAGAATTCCGTAGAACTAGATACACACACACACACGTATAAGTACAAGAAAAACTGGGAACATGTGAATAAGATAAATGGGTTGTACCAATGTCAATTTATTGTGTTGTACTATAGTTTTGCAAGTTGTTACCATTAGGAGATGAGGAAAACTGCATAAAGTGTATAGGATTTCTCTGTATTGTTTATTTTTTCTTTTTTAATTGAGAGAACATGACTAGGCAAGTTGTTTTTTCTTCCAGTTTTATTGAGATATAATTGGCGTACAGCACTGTATATGTTTGAGGTGTACAGCATAATGATTTGACTTACATACATCATTAAATGATTACCAAAGTAAGTTTAGTGAGCATCCATCATCTCATGTAGATACAAAAGAAAAGAAAAAAATTCCTTCTGATGAGAACACTTAAGACTCACTTTCTTAATGACTTTCAAATATAACATGCAGCAATGTTAGTTATACTAATCATGTTCTACATTACAACCCTAGTACTTATTAATCTTATAACTGGGAGTTTGTATCTTTTGACCACCTTCATCTAATTCCCTCTCCTCACTATGACAACCACAAATCTGATCTCTTTTTCCATGAATTTGTTTGTTTGTGAAGTATAATTGACTTACAATTATGTTAGCACCTGATACACAACATAGTGATTTGATATCTTTAAACATCACAAAATGATCACCGTGAATAGTCTAGTTACCATCTGTCATATACAAAGATATTACACTGTTATTAACTATATTCCCCATGCTGTACATTTCATCCGCATGACTCATACTTGTGACTTTGTAACTGGAAGTGTGTACCTCTTCATTCCTCTCAACTATTTCACTCATCCCCTTCTCCTCTCTGGCTACCACTTAATTGTTCTCTGTACCTGTGACTGTTTCTATCTTGTTACGTTTGTTCATTTGTTTTGTTTTGTAGATTACACAAGTAAATGAGACTGTATGGTATTTTACTTTCTCTGTGTGACTTATTTCACTTAGCATAATACCCTCCAGCCCCTTTCATGTTATTGCAAATGGCAAGATTTAATTCTTTTTTATGTCTGAACAATATTCCATTGTATATAAATACTACATCTTTATCCATTCACCTGTCAATGGACATTTAGATTGCCTCCATATTTATTGTAAATAATGCTACAATGACCATAGGGGTGCATGTATCTTTTCAAATTAGTGTTTTTGTTTTCCTCAGGAAAATATCCAGAAGTAGAGTGGCTGGATGGTATGGTAGTTCTATTTTTAATTTTGTGAGGAACCTCCATACTCCATAGTGGATACTCTATACTCTATACTCTATAGTGGATGCACCAATTTACATTCCCATCAACAGTGTACAAAATTCCCTTTTCTCTGCATCCTCACCAACACTTATTATTGATATTTGTTGTCTTTTTGGTGTGAGGTGATAACACAGGTTGAGGTTCTTAATTTGCATTTCTCTGATAATTAGTGATATTGAGCATCTTTTCACATGTCTGTTGGCCATCTGTATGTCTGCTTTAGAAAAATGTCTATTCAGGTCTCCTGCTCATTTTTTAATTGATTGTCTTTTTGAGGTTGAGTTGTGTATGAGTCTTTGTACATTTTGGATATTAACCTCTTATTAGATATATCATTTGCAAATATCTTTTCCCATTCAGTGTTCTGTTGGGCCATTCCATTTCTAGAACCTCTGAGGGATAGGCTGAGGTTTTAGTTGAAACTGCATCTTAGCTCTGTTCTTTTCTCTGTCCATTCCTGCTTTCTTCACTGTCTTCCAGGTGGTTTTTCCTAAAAGCATTCCCCTAAAAACCATCTGCAAAAAAAAAAAAAAAAAAAAAAATCATCTCAAGGTCTGTTTGCTAAGGAACTGAATGTAAGTCATACTATAAATACTCAGCACTGTTCTAGGTGCTTATCTCTAGACTGTAGGAAAAATTTACAACAACAAAAGACCTCAGTCTTGGACTATGCTAAAAAGTGCAAGAATCTTTTTTAATTTTCACGAGTTGCCACTTACACTCTTGGAGCAGCAGAGGATCAAGTGGCAAGGGCCACTGTAAAGAGCATGCTCATTGTGCAAGGGACAGTAGAAATGGTGACCACAAGAAACATCAGCAAGAGCAAAGCAATGGAAGTGACGTTAACATGACAGCTGCAACAGAGCAAGAGAACAGTTTCAGAGGTAGCCTGGGGGGTGTCTCCAGCTTACAGAGCAGCATCATACCTCCTCATGGAAGAAAGGGACTTGGACAGGCACTGCAGAGACTAGGTGTGCAGTAAGAAGAGGAGTTAGTGAAAAATAGAGGGAGTTGGTATTCTAGCAGTCATGTTCATGAGGGGTCACCAAGGTACTCATTATTATTGACTTGTGGATTTACTGTTAGAGTCTGGGACAATGTGTGTGACTGACATTTGTGAAATAGTCTGCTCTACCTCTCTCACCGTATGTATTCTGCCCACCATGGTTACCATGTGGAGGAAGGTGACCCTGCTTCATACGGTATATCTACTCAGATGAGGGGGATAATAAGCTGAGGTGAGCCAGCCACAATTTCTTCTTCAGTGTCTTTAAAATAAACTTCTTTTTAAGTTAAATTAGCTCTATGTTGTTTTCTCTAACTTGAATCCAAAGGAGTTCTGATAATGTGTTGGGTTAGGGATACAGAAGGAACGCAATATTCGTGGAGCATTACTGCGTGCCAGACATTCAAAAAACTAAATTTATCAGCTGATTATAGTCTAAGATAAAAGCAAGACATTTAACACTAAAAATATTCATATTTGGAAAATATGGTAAATGGACATTAATAAATCATTCCAGTTCAGATCAATTCAATTTGGTTACTAAGGAAGTGAACTTTCCAGATTGTCCTCTTCACCACTAGGTGCACTTCAAACCTTCAACAAAGCTCTTTACTGGGCTTTATTTGTGATCCAAATGAGTGATTGTAAATACCTACTCTTCAGACTTTTCAGAATTGAAATATATTTTTAGCTTTTTGTAATGTCAAACCTTAAGTCACAGTTTAGTAGTCACTCAGTACTGTTGAAGAGCTCTGTCCAAATTTGGCCAAAAGATGTTCATGTGACCTAAGCTGGACCAGTCAGAATCTCCCTTGGGAGCATTTGAATTTTGAGTGCAGAGCACCACTGAGACAGAGACAGGGCTGATGCTCACTCCTTGGGGGAGGAGGGCCTGGGAAAGAGAAGGAATCAGGATGAGAATTCTCCTTTTATTATCCAGAGCTACTATGTCTCTACCCTTTCCTTTGCCTGGTTCTCTGGTTTTTCATCATGAGTAACTTCAGTACATTCCTATTCTGCTTTAATTAGCTGGTCTAGTTCTGTGTATTTGAGAAAAGGATTATTTAAAGATGAGGAAATCTTATAATTCATCTTATAATTCACATCTTTAGCCTCAAAGCTATGCTTTTCACTGTTCTAATCCTGGATGCATCAGTCTTTTATATTCTCTAAACTACATATTGTTAGTATGTAGATGTTAGTATGTTAGGTATAGACATCTTCATAATCTGATAATCAAAGTAACATGAATGGATTCTATTATTTTAATACCTTGCAAAAATGTATGTATAGAGGTATGATTTCACTTAATGTTGTTAATATTTATACAAGAAAACAATTGTAAAGAGGTTGTTAGAGATTGAAAAAGATTTGAAGAGAATCAATTTGTTTTGAACTCTGCCTTCATGTGCTAATGGACTTTGACGAAATTTCTTGTACTTCTGAGTCCCAATTCCCTCATCTATGAAATAGGGTTATTAATACATCATTTATAGACTTGTTTAGGGTTAAGTTAAATCATGTATTCAAACTGCTTGTTATTTGGTAGGGACTCAACCATAGTAACTTGTTACTTACTAACTGTAATAAATAACAAGATCAATTATTCGCTCACTTGATCAACAAATACAAATTCCTCAGGCAATAAGCATTGCATGTTGGCAAGATATGTTTACAAAGATGACTAAGATATTGTCCTCTTCCTTCTGCAGATCACAGCCTATTAGAGAGAGGAAAAGATAGACTTCTAAATAGTTAATTTAGTATATAAGGGCATTATTACTGAAAAATATGTGTATTTTGGAAATAAAGGATTGAGTCACCAACTCACATTTTGTGACTGTAAGAAGGGCTTCTCAGAGGAGGTTGTGATTTCAGCTGGGGCTTGTGGGATGATGAGACAAAGTGAGTAAAATTTAAAATTAACCAAGTGTTTTGTGAGATTAGGATTGACATATATACACTAATATGTATAAAAGAGATAACTAATAAGAAGCTGCTATATATAAAAAATAATAAATTAAATTAAAAAAATAATCAAGGACATGGATAGGAACTAGTTGAACTGAAGTGATTATCTAGTAATTTTTATTCCACTGTACCATTCACATCTGTCAACTTAGTTTAAACAAGAAAAAATTAGTAATAATTTTATCAGTAGGTTTAGAGCAAAAAAAGAAAAAAGTCCAAACGGTAGAAGAAAAGAGAAGGTGAGGCTAAAACTGTAAGGACTCATATTTATTAGATTCCAAAAGTTCAGCTGGGTTAGAAAAACTCTAAAGAAAAATTTCCCTGTTTACATACAGATTCTCACCCAGTCATACATCTGTAGACTGCCTGTTATCTGGTCTATGAAGGAAATGACTTAAGCATGGGAAGGAAAGATAGATAATACCTATGGCATCATTGGATTTGTCTCTTGCCAAATAGTATCACTCCCATGTAGACTCTTTCTTAATTGGACTTTGTCCAGGTTGGGCTTCCATCCATGCAGTGGGATATTAGCTCTGTATGCCAAGAAATAATGCTCTGAACAATTTGGAAGGTTGCCATCTAATGGGGTCACAGCAACATAAGAAGCTTCAGTCATGGTCCTGGAAGATCAATGCAAGCTTTCAGCCCTCTTTACACTCACTAATATCTAGCTATGTTTCTTCCTCCAAAAATTTCCTGAGGGAAGACTTACTATCCCCAAATCACCAACCATTGCCTAGATTCTTGGCTCTACTGGGTGAGACTACTCCTGGATGGGGCTAAAAATTAGGCAAGTAATAAAATATTAGGTCTCTTGGAGGAGGTGACCTAAATGACAGGAAGAAACCAATCATGCCAAGTTCATAGAGGAGAGTCCCTTAGGCAAAATAAAGAGCAACAGGTAATGATCCTGAAGTGGGAACAAGCTTGTCTTGGCTGAGAAACAAAGACTGCCAGTGTGTAGTGTTAAGGAACAAAGAAGTTCAACAGGAAATCATGGAAACAGACAGAAGGCAGATCGTGTAGGACCTTATGGAGCAGGGCGTCCTGAGATAGAAGATATTTGAAGGCTTCTAAGCACATGAGTGACACGCTTTCACAGTGGCTGTTTCCTGGAGAAATACAGAGGGGCAATTGCGGAAGAAAGATAGATAGATAGGTGTCTCTGGCAATAGACACAGGATGATGGCAGCGTGGCTAGGGTGGAAGCAATGAGGATGAAGACAAGTGTCCACAGTGACTCAGGCCCTAATCTGACCTGTGCCATGGGAAAATCTGAATGTCTCCTCCCAATGCTCAGAGCTAATAACGAGAACTCAAATCGGAAGAATTTCTCTGAATTTCTGACATCCTATGAGGTTTGTAGAGGGAAGTTCTTAGACTTTTATAAACAAAGAAATTGGGGTGTCCACTCACGGTCAACCAGAACACGGACAGTGGTGCCAGGACTCAAATCCATCGGATGACTATGCCAACTAGCCCACCGACCACACTTTAGATGTTCCGAAGCATTTATTTTGTCAGATGCAGAATTGTCTGTACTGAGTTCTTCCGGAGGTCAGAACAGACAGTTATAGCAGTTGTCCCGTCTGTGTCTAAAGGAGAAGAAGGCCACCTATTTCTAGAGAAAATCTTAAGGCTATAGCGAAGCCCCAAGTTGGGTGAATTAAAATGCATTTTTGAGAAGTAAAAGTCCTTGGTATTTAAGTAAATATTCCAGGTCTGGTCCAGTAGTGTGCTGAGTAAAGCGATTTTAGGATGGAAGTAAGGAACAAAGGAAGGGAAAAAGAAGGAACGTTAAGGAAGTTAGTTGTTTAAGAAGGAGGGGAGAAGAAAAGAAAACTTTATTAAACCCCTATTATGTGTCAAGTATTTTCCCTAGGTACTTTTCATATACTGTCTTGATTACACAATAACTCTGAGAAGTGAAAGTCATTAGGTCCAAACTTTTTCTGACTTCATGTTCTTTCAAAGCGGGTAATACGGCAACAATTCGTTTGGGGGGCAAGAATTTTAGAATATCCATTTTTGACATGTTATTATACCTTTTATTAGTGCTAAAAATTTCAGATACTGCGATGACTATTCAGGGTGACTTTTTGTTTAAAATCTAAATATCAAAAACTCATAAACCTGAGAGCTTATAATTTACAACTCCTTTTGGTGGGAATGGATTCAAGTATAGTCTCAATATGTCCAATTTAAGAGTAGAGTAGCTGCCTGGAAATTGCATATTTGAGGTTTTCTGCAGTATAAAGCGAGCCCCAAAACACCTGGGTAAAAGAGAACAAAAGGCTAGATCCAGGGTTTACTGTGAAGCCTTGACCGAGGTGCTAAAACCAACTGAATTGCAGTTTACTCCTTTGCGATAAGGATCCTGGACTCTCTCCACTCTCCTTCTTTTTTAATACCTTGCTTCAGTCCAGCAAAGATTTGAGGCAGCTGAGTTGCACTAAATGAACTTGAAGTTTTCTTTCTACAGTAATTCTGCTAATAGCTTCCTAAAACTGGCCAATCAACTTTGATTCCAAAAGATCTTTCTTCCAGGATTTTTAACTCCTTAAAGCTTTCACCAATGTTTAGTTTTGCTTGTTTTGCTTTTTAATTAAAGAGACAGACATATCATGCGTTATCTGGGGAGACAGGGTGTCTAGTTATATGACATACTGTTATTGCCTCTGTTCTTCTGAGAGCGAACATGTATACTATGATTTTATCCTGATTTAGTTAAATTTTATTGCATTTGATTTTATGACTCAACAATCAACTCAATCCAAGACAGAGGAGAAAATGCAATCTTTTCCCTTCGTTTATACAGCAGTTGTGCCTCTTTTGAGTCATTGCTGTCATACATTGCCAAAGTTGTTTCAAAGATCAGGCTCACCCACTCGCTGTACATTTTCCCAACATATCAGGATTAAACTCTTTGTTGCCCTGAATAGCAGAGCTAAAATAAGCCACTTAGGCTTGTCTTAGCTACAGTGTGGAGAGCTTTCTGACAGCAAATGGGTAAGCCAAACTCTTTTGAGAAGACCCTGTTTCTATAGCTCAGGGGGGAGACAAAAGATCCTGCAAGCTCCTCCCTCTTTCCCCGTGGTCTTCACATCTGGAGCTGATTACTCAAGGCATAAGCAGGTTAAGCTCTGAGTGTTGTTTTTTGATCATGAGTGATAACAAATCCAACTTGTGGTGTCAGACATGATATACCAGCATTGTCTAAACTATGTACTGCAGGATGATAGTGTTAATCCAGATATTAACCAACATCCTCGTGGAAAGGATACCATAGTTATCAAAGTGTAAATATTTCTGTGTAAAAAGAGCCTGTCTTGCTGATTCATAAAGCTCATCAGCAAGCTGAAGGTTTGTGGGAATTTCTTCAGTGAAGAAACTTGATATCCTCAGTGTTTCCTAATCACGCCTAAGGATAACACCCTTTTATCTCATGCAAGATCTCTCATCATCTCAGGGCACTGGAAAAGCAAGCACTTACTCCATTAAGAGTAAGCACGGAGGCTGGTATAGAGTAAACTCCTAACAAATATTTGTAGAAAATCAAATAAGTACATGAATGAGTGAAATCCTATAAAGTGATGATATTTATGTATATGCTCACACTTGTGCTGTCAATAATTATTTTCTGATAGGAACACATTTAACATCACCTAACCCATGTTTATTGAATTCCTGCTAAGTGGCTCTATGCTAGGAGTTGAGGGCTGCAGAATTTAGAACAACAATATCAAATGTAGAGAGATAGTCAGTATATGGTGCTATGGAATATAGGTGGCAGGGGTGCAGGGCAGATTTCAGGAGAAGGTGGTACCTGAGTTGGGTCATAAACAACAAATGCGAGTTAGCCATGGAAAGAGGTGACTCCACAAATATATCTGATGTGCATGTATAGGAAAGTCCTCACGTGTGCTGTATTTAAGTGACTATTAATCATATATTAATACACATATATATTTTGTGTTTTGAAGACAAAACTTATTATCAGAAATTTTTTTTTAATAGCAGGACTAGCTTTATATTCTAGAAAAACAGGTAACACACGAACAAGTGTCAAAAATACTTATCCAAATTGTATCAAGGAAAACATGAAGCACAAACCAAAATAGGAAATGCAGCATTTAACATTTAATTTATTAAGTTAAGAATATGATTTTTGTCTGCGTTTGTGAATCCTCATTATGGGAGTTCTAGTGGGCTGTCATGTCACCTTTCTCATGACTAAAAAAGAGCCTCCTACCATAAATATTCCTTTCCTTAAACTGATGCAACTCCACCATCTCTATCTCTCTTTCTGCCATAAGTTATAACTCTATCCGGGGATAAAGGGATTCTTTATAAATGAAAAGCTTGGAGCTTGATTTTTTTTAATAGAAATCAGACTGGCTCTTTCTTAAGCTGTACTGGGAGTTTCATTCCCTCACCCATTTATTCAGTCCACAAGTTTTTATTGAGTTCCTACCACATGACAAACTATCCTAACCTCAGAGTATGGGATGTTTATACAACCTCACACAGTTCCTTCTTCCATTGAGTTTATCCTATAATGAGAGAGACAGATATCAAGCAAGGAATCATAGAGGTGAAAATTAAAAATAAGCACGATGACTTTCAACAGGAGAATATACTAGAGAAACAATCATGGAAAGAGTGCGTGAGAAAATAATGACTAAAGTGAAGCTAAAGGATAGACTGAGTTAATTTGGAAAATTCCCTAGTGGTCCAGCAGTTAGGACTCCGTGCCACCACCGCAGGAGACCTGGATTGGACCCTGTTTGGGGAATTAGGATCCCACATGCCTCATGGCCAAAAACAAACAAACAATAAAAAGAGTTAATTAAACAAAGGTAATAGTGGGAAGGAAGTTTGATTGGGAAGAAGTTTTGGAAATGCCCACAGAAGGGTAGGAGCATGGCTTGATGGAGAAACTCAAAGAATTCCTTGAAGGCAGGCATAATCTCTTATTTTTAAAATCCCAGCAAAGCCTGGCACATAATCACACTCAAAATCTGTTTGTGGAATGAATGTCTTAACTTCGTAGACAATGACAAGGTAACTCTCTTTCTTGTGACAGAGGTATCAGCCCACTGCCCAAATCTAAAAGAAAGTTCAGCCTTCATATCACAAAGCTTTTTCTGTAAGCAAAGTATGAAAAATGCCACAGATTTTCCTTAAAGAAAATTCATTACTTGAGTCCTTCTTCCTCTTCTTTCATGCATTCATCTGCTTATTCACCAAATTGTATTGAATACCTAACTCTACTGGTCACAATGGAGGATTCAAAAATGATGAAAATGTAGTGTCAGCTTCAAAAAGTTTTAGTGTACCAGGATATTATCATGTGCACTGATATTCATAACATAATACAGAAGAAAAAACCAGAGCTGCAAGGCAGAGACAGAATGAATTATTATGAGAGTCAAGAGGAGAGAGAGATCACTTTAAGTTGAGGTATTTGGGGAAGAAAATGGTAGTAGAATTATGCCTTGAATGAAGGATATAGAAGAATTTTGACAAGTAGATATGGGGAGTGGGAGGGGAAAAGCCATTTCAGGTTGAGAACAAAATGGGTAGAGAAAAAGGGCAAAGTGTGTGCAAGAGGAAGCAAAAAAAAAAAAATCTAGTTTGTGTTTTTAACATAGTTCTGCACAGCACCAGCTACAAGGCAAGATGGGCCATGTCAAAAGTCAAACTGGAAAATTGAAGCTCTGGATTAGCCAGGTTAAGTGCACCTGGTGCAACAATTTTTATGCGCCAGTTCTTGACATTAAACCTTGATATAAATTCTACGTTGTAAACATATTTATGTAGGCCAAGAGCAGGAGAGATGAAAAAATTATCTGTACAATTCAGAAAAAAAACTCCTCCCTAGAAAGTAAAAGAGGACAATTAGAGCTGAATCTGCCGATTTTTAATCTACATTCTTTATATTTATTATAATTTAGCCAACTCAACCATGTAAACCTCATACTAACCTGTAGAGTGAACTGGAAAGCTGAAAAAAAAGGCAGGAAAAATACGTTCAATTCATAGACAGGATTAGGTAGATTCAGATCACAGAACAAAATGATGTACTGAATTGTATTTATCCAAATTATACAAATGAATTTTTTTCACTTTCCAGGTTACCTAGCTTGGGAAAACACTGCCAGAATCCCCCCAAATTATTCCTTTTTGATATTAATATGCCATCCAGTGCTGAATGCCTAGTGTTTTCTTTCAAGGACTAGCATTCCTCCTTTTTAATCTTATGAAAAAATTGTACTTTTCTACTCCCTGGCCTTGCTTCTCAATGATTTCTGTTTTGTACACAAAAATATGTATTCTACTCCCGAAGCGTGACAGGCTTTTTGGCCTTTTCTAGAAGAAATGAAAAAAAGTTACAATATTGAAAATTTAAGCAGTTTTTCAAAGAAATAAACTAAAAATATTTTAAAGGGAGAGAGAGAGAAAACATTTTATTCCTTCTATAATGAGCAGCAGCAGTTAATCAAGCTCCACATTCTGGGTAGGATTTTTAAGTATGATTTTTTTTCATAATGTATTTTAATTTTTAAAAAGGAAGCACAGGTGTATTTTGAGAGAGAAGTAAAATATAGAAAATGCAAAACTGGTTTTAACAATTGGTATACAATATTTTGAAGCAGTGTAATTATTTAAAAATACAGCGTAGCCAACAGCCTGTAAAATTTCTTTTGGCATTTCATTTGGTAAAGTTAAGTAGGAAGTCTTTCTTAAATAAAAGCTAGCTGTCAACACAGTCCATAAGTTAGATTGTATATGTTTTTGTTTTTATAATTTTTATTTTATATTGGAGCGTAGTTGATTAACAATGTTGTGTCAGCTTCTGGTGTACAGCAAAGTGATTCAATTATACATACACATGTGTTTATTCTTTTTCAAATTCTTCTCCCATTTAGGTTGTTACAGAATATTGAGCAGCATTTCCTGTGCTATACAGTAGGTCCTTGTTGGTTAACTATTTTATTTTATTTTTGATATTGCTACTTTATAAAAATTTATTTATTTTATTTTTTGTTGCATTGGGTATTTGTTGCAGCAAGCAGGGGCTACTCTTCGTTGTGGTGCGTGGGCTTCTCATTGTGGTAGCTTCTCTTGTTGTGAAGTGTGGGCTCTAGGCACGCGGGCTTCAGTAGTTGTGGCACGCAGGCTCAGTAGTTGTGGCTCGTGGGCTCTAGAGTGCAGGCTTAGTAGTTGTGGCACACGGGCTTAGTTGCTCCGCGACATGTGAGCTCTTCTGGGACCAGGGATCGAACCTGTGTCCCCTGCATTGGCAGGTGGATTCTTAACCACTGCGCCTCCAGGGAAAGTCCATCTATTTTAAATATAGAGGTTGTATGTGTTGAAAGAACTTTTCCTTGAGTTTCCAAAATCCATTTCTTCCATGATGACCCACATAAAGCATGGCTAGTGAGGTATACAGGAGCAAAACACTGTTAGGTGGATGTGCTGTAGGAATAATTGCATAACCAAAATTCTTTTCACTTTTACAGAAATAACAGGGTAAATCTGAGCTTCCTCTTGTTGAGGAGGCATAATTTGGCGGAATCAAAATAAACCCATAGAAATGTCTTTGTAAAAGTCCCAGCAGCAGTGATATGTCTCCTTTGTTGCCATAATCTGACGCCACAGTTCTGTACAATCAGCACAGCTCCTAGAGGAAGAAGGCTTTGTGTATGTCTGCAAACCTCAATATAAGATTATATATCAAGCATCATGTCGTACTGTTGTTTCTTCTTCTGCCTGCCACATTTTTTGATAAAAACGACATACAGTGTCAAAACCACTACCCAACAGCATATATAGATGGATGATGAAATAGTTAGAACTTTCTTTTTGGATTCTGAGAATAACTTTTTAGATTCCTCATAAATGGTGAAAATCAAGCCACCCAGAAGGATTACAGACCAAACCAATACTGGAATGAGTCCCATGAAGTTAACAACAATGGTTTTCCTTCCAGATGTGCCCCATCAGGTTTGTTTATGGTTAAAATTGCAAACATCTTAACAGGAAGTAAACTTGACATGTATAACACTGAGTAGGAGGACATGAAGAGCATGACAATATTTCCTCTAAGGCAGGTAGCAGAGATGATTTTATGAGAGCTACTAACTTGATGGTTAACAAGAAGAGGAGAATGTTCCAAACGTTACCCTTGTAGAAGAACCGGATTACTGTGGCAATGAGAAAGAAAGGGAAGAACCCAGTGATGACTGCTTCATAGGTCATCCACAAGTGATGTTTATGAAACCACATGGCATTGTACAGCCACTCTCGGAAGTAGGACTTGCTCCAACGGGTCTGCTGGTTTAACCATCTGAGATATTCTATAGGTGTTTCAGTAAGGCACTTGGATCGACCTGTGTATTTTGTTGCATAGCCCAGACTCAGCACTCGGTTCGTTAGATGCCTGTCATCTCCAAAACTACACTGGCTGCCCATATATTCTTGATTGTACCAGTCTTCCACAAATTCATGCAATAAGGAGTTTCTGTACATTCCCAGAGGTCCACTAATGCACTGGACACATCCAAAATAAGACTGACAGGCCCTTTCTATGTTAAAAGCCGTTCAGTACCTCACACTGCTGAGGAAAGAGATCCAGGAATCATACTTGTTTAAAATCTGCAAGAAAAATAAAAGTAACTAAAAATAATTAAATAAAGGTAAAACTCAGCTAAAAATTCCAAAAAAATCTGCACCATCTTGAGGTCATTACCTAGTGTTTTGTTATTTTATTTGCCCATTTTGGCTTTCTTCCTATTTTTGACATGGTCATAGTTTATTTTCTCTGATCCTGTAGTACTGGATTGTTTGATAAGTGGAGTGCATATATTGGGACTCATTGATAATAAATATTTTTTTCTACTTCATCATCCTCTGTAATTTTTTGCTATGATTTTTGTTCCTGTTCTTGTTGTTATGTTATAATATTGAGGGGTTTTTTAGGCTTAATTCTCAGCTCCTAAGTTCTCTGCCACTCTTTCTTACCATCTAATATTTGAAAATTTTTAAGTCCTATTCTCTCCCACTCTGGTTAATTTCCAACTCATGCAATTCTGCTAATTTTCCTTCTCCTTCCCCCCTACTTTTTTGCAATGCCAATGATAAAATGGTTTGCTCTGGCTTCTACCCAAAACTTGAATCCTGAAATAAGGCTCTATACAAAGGCTGTTGAAAATTATCAGTTTTTTCTTGGCAATATTTCATAATTATCTCCTCTGTCTCAACTTTGTTCAGTTTTCATCTGAATTTTGCATGCTTCTTTTTTATCACCAGGCTATTTCTGTGTCCATCTAGTGCGTTTTCTTCCCCTTCAGTATTACCATGCATATAAATATGGGTTATACAGCAATGCAATGCAATTTAAAACTTTAAATTTAAAGTTATATTTCCATATGCTTCTCATCTTTTGCTAAAAGCTAATTGCACTTTTGCAAAGGAGTCATTTTAAACCTCACATATTTTCACATATTTGTTTTCCCATCCCATACATTTCAATATTAATATTGATAACGATTAATAACAATATTAATGTTTGTTTCACTAATTGTTTCCGCATTGATAGCAAATAATAGGAAGTAAATAATTGGAAAACCATGGGTTTTAAATACATAGGTATGAGATGTAGAATCCATTCCCTGCCATACTTCCATTTTTTAACCCTTGTATTAAATGAGTTCCAACATCATTTTATCAGAACATTAAGTTATGGCTCAAGAAGAGATGGTGGAAACCATACACACTTACATTATATTTCAGATGACTTATCAGCCACCACATATGTGGGTTATAACCCAGGATTAAGCAAAGAAATCATAAATTATTTTAATTTAAACAAGAGAAGACACAGTAAAGTGTGTTCGAGGCACATTCTAATGTGTCTCCAGCACCAAAACCAATATGTGGCACAGAGTTTGGTGTGTAGTAAATATATGTCCAAGGACTCAATGAGTGAGCGTGCTACTAAAAGTGACTCATGCAAAAAGTGAAGCCATATGTACCTGGACATCTCCCCGGACACCTCCAACCATGGGGTCTTCTTCTGAAACTTTTACCATCTCCACAGTTGAGGCAGAGTCAAGCATAGTGTCTGAATCACAAACCTGCAAAGAAGAAGTAAGAAGTAAATTAAAGAAGAGAAGATGATGAGTGTACTCCATGTAGTCAAAAGTGGGCATATATATGATATCTTTCAATACTCTGGCATTAGCTTGGAAGGATAACTCAGTCACCCATCTCCCAAGACATTGCTAAGGGGGATAACCTTAACACTTCTGGGGAAATTGAAACTCAGTTACACAAGATCAGTGAGCAAAACACTTGGCTTAAAAAGATGACTCCTTTGATGAGGTCTTTTCTTGGACTTATTTGATTTTGATTGGTTTGGGTCTTGAGGACCATGGCTCTAAAGTGCTTTGGGAATTATCCTGCTTATAATAGTCACCGTACTCTCCCTGGTGTGTTGTATTCTCTCAAAAGCTTTAAATACATGTTCACAGTCACTAAGTGCCAAGCAAATGTTCCTAAAAAATATCTCCTAATTTTTTTAAAGAACAGTTCCTTAAATTTTGATCACATTTCTGTTAAGGTGAGAGTCTGATCTAAATGTGGAAATTGTTAAAAAGAAACAACAGGCCCAAAATGGAGTCAGTTGTGCTTGGCCCCATGTCAGCAAACCAAGACTTAATATTGAACCTAATTATAATTTAAGCCTCTGCAAGGAATGTGACTTTCAAGCAGTCAATATGGAATTACCTGGTCAGCACTAGTGAGGAAATCTGCCGGATAGAAGCCCCAGCTTCTCCCAAAAGAAGGTAACCTTGCCTGAAACAATCCACTTTTTGCTAGAAACTTCCTTTTTCCAGCCCTTTCTGCCAGAAAACAAAACAAAGCAAACAAAAAAAACCAAAACCCTTCCATTATGTACAGCTTCTCAGAGCTCTATCTGCTAAGATGGGATGCTGCCTGACTCATGAATCATTAAATAAAGCCAATTATTAGACCTTCAAATTTACTCAGTTGAATTGTGTTTTGTTTTTTAATATTATTCTTTTCTGGGAATGTAGCAAGGCCATGGTAGATATAAATTGATCAGAGCTAACATGTAATGAACCAGTTTCACATCCCATCCAAACAATAAATGACATGGTTGGCAGATATGGGCGTATTATCTGTAATTCCCATTATTTTGCCAACAAGTCTGGCAGCCCTAGATGGAATTTAATCAAGACTTAGCCTAATTATTTATATCACAAGCAATTATTTTTACAGTTTTTTACACTACTTTATAAAAATAGTTTTATACACTACTTTATAAAAATAGTAGGGATTTATATACCAGTTTTGAAAAAAAAAAACTAAGAAAATAATTTGTAGAAGCATAAACTCTCACAGTTGAAGGAGAATTTATACATATGTAGCACGACCTGCTCACATAATAAGTTAAGGAATCCCAGCATTTTAAAAACTGCGTCTGTGTCAGTTTTACTAATTGGTGTTTTTTTCTGAAAAGATTATATACTAATAAAAATGTTGGTGAAAACAGCAATTTAACTGCATTATTGGAACATATGACTTAAGAAGTATATAGGGTATCCGGTTATAAAAACTGAACTCATCACCTCTCTAGATTTAACTCATTATAGCAATTTTGGGTTAACTTCTGAATTTTTAATTTTATATTGCTTATTTAGAAGCATAATAAATATATTTTCTAAATAAAACCCGTTTGTTGTTTTCTTGGCCTTCTATATTGGCCCAGCATGGTCTCACTTTTCTAGGGGAAACAATTTAGACAAAAACTAGGCATAAGTTTTTCATTGTAGAAAATAGGATTTTTCTAATACTTCAGTTTATACTCAAGGCTCCCAAGCCTCAGAAACCGAAGCAAATTCCTCCAATAGCGATATTTTGCTCTCTCATGCCTTGTCTGTCACTGTTTTGTATACGGCTATAAGCCTGGCAGGCCAGTAACTAGGGTAGTAGAAAGTGAAGGCATAATTTCAAAGCCACCTTTCCACCTCTCAGCATCCAGAGTTTATGGCCACACCCACCTCTATTGACTCAAGCTGGGAAAGGTAAAACCAGAAAGCTAAAATAAGACTAAAAACAACAGGAAGGGGGCAACCTAGAATTAATGTTCAAGTAACTCCGCCTGCTTGTAAGATAAGCAAGCCAAGGGAACTGCCTCTGTGAAATGACTAAACTTGAACCAAACTTCTGAGGTTCTGCATATCTAAATTGGCCCTGCCCCTCCCAGTTTCCAACAGCAAAGTGCCAGAAGTTCTCAGAGAGATTGTTCACATGGTGAGTTTAACTGTCAGAAGGGAAAGCTCTCAGAAATCTCCTGGGAGGGGTTTGTTATAGTGGGATCAAAGAATTTTCTAAAGAAGTTCAATTTCTGGATGTTCTTTGGTGATAGAATGCCAACTAGAAAACCACCGTCGATGACAGTCTGTGAAAGCATGTATATTCATGGATATAACAGTATTAATTTGTTTGTGTGTAAAGGGTATAACTCTAGCCCTTCTTAAAATCAGTCTAGTAAAAACAGGATTTCTAGCTGTCTCCTCACCAATTAATGAGAAGTGTGCGATTTCACGAATGTTGGCTGTTTAGCTCTGGGCTAGAAACTGTGGGAGAAATACACCAGTTCACAAGGAGCTTAACCTCACACTGGGAAAAACCACAGGACTGATTTGCACACAGGAAACAACTGGAGAACAAATCAAAATGTCTTTCTGTCCACGCTGAATGTATCACTGTAATTTGTTTAAACTACATGATCGCCAGTCATAAGATTTCTCACTAGGAGATATGGAAATGAGGCAAAGTCACCAAATTTTGACTAAAATGAGTGGAAAATGTCAAGACAAGAAGACATTATTGGGAGGAACCAGCCACCTCAATCTTAACCACAGAATCATCGGCTAAATTGCTTAAGACCATGGCTCCCCGTCCTTCACTGTTCTAGCCAAGAGACAGTGCCGCCGCTTTCTCCGTATCTAAAACAGGAGTTGGCGAACTAAGGTCTACGGACGAGTCTGCCTTCCCACCAATTTCTGTATGGCCTGGGGGTTAAAAATAGCTTTTACCTTTTTGAATAGCTGAAAAAATATTGAAAAATAATTTTTTGTGATACATGGAAATTATATGAAATTCAAATTCCAGTGGCCATAAATAAAGTTTTATTGGAACCCAGTCATGCACATTCAGTTTCATATTATCTATGGCTGCTTTCACACTAAAACAGCAAAGTTGAATAGCTGCAACACAGACCATATAGCCCGCAAAGCTTAATGGTTTCTATCAGGCCTTTTACAAGCAAGTATGCCAACCCTGAGCCTAAAAGAATTGGTTGGGGAGCCGGGGGTGGGTCTCTTTCATAAAAAAACAAAGAACAAACTAAAAGAGCAAGTTGAGATAAAGTATGTTCTAAGTCCCCATTTAACTCTACTAGAGGTTTTTGCGATTGCCTCTATCTCCTATTCTTATAATAGGCCAAGATTTGACTATTATAACAAATCAAGAGGCTTACTACTTTTATGACCTTGAACAAACTGTTACCATCATCATGATACCAGAGTGACACACTGTATGTAAAAGTACTCGGTAAATTACAAAGGCTCACAGAAAAGTCATATATGCCATTAGTATAGGGTAATAATCTTTAATTGTTTATACTTGCTAAGTAAACCCACTTATTACCATGAACAGGTGACTCAGTAAAGAGAATCACCAAAAGGAACATGAGAATGGATTACATATCAAGAATATCTTATCACAATGAACAAGTTCCAATGTATCCAAAACACCTATAGGTATATAAATTGCTATAAATGTGTTAAATAAGCTGTTAGACTGAAGTCCATTCCAATCTATCTCACTGATCTTAAAGTTAATCTACCTCACAACAATTTAAATAAAAATATCCTGTAGAAATATTGTTAGTTATTCTACCATATGTTTTTCAACTTCTAAGACCCAAGTCTAAAATGCTGAGTATCCATGTTTCACCTTTTTTAAACATATTTCCTTTCAGATTGACTGGTGGATTCTCTACCTCTGCCTGCCCCGCACCACTTCAAAGGGCTCTGAGAGCTACACAGCCACAGGAAGCCTTAACTATTCTGGCTGCCTTCGATGAGGAAACAGGCTGAAGATTAATCAAGACTCATTCTGTTGCTACTGCTTTCACCCTCTGCCTGCTTGTAAACCTCAATCCTTTCTTAATCTTGACTCTTCACCTTAACCTGAACCCAGCGAGACTATTTCTTTCTACCACATTTTGAAACTACTCTTGATTGTGACCCAACTACCTAGTTTCCCTGCCACCACTTAACCACAAAATAAATGGAAAGTCCTCCTTACTCTTCCTTCCCCTGGGACATTTCTCTAGTGAAAAGGGGTCAGCCAGAACAACAACAACAAAAATTCACATATAGTTATTTACCAGCAAACACAATATGGTTCCAGCCCCCTGAAGTCCTAAGAGTACCAGACCAAAGTAAGCACATTACTGAAAGGAAAAGAAAGCACTATGCAAAATCTTGGAATCAGACAGATCTGAGTCACAATCCACCATTGACCAGTTATATTCATTTGGACTAGCTTCTTAACCTTAGACTCCTCACCTCATCTTTCTAAGTCTCCATCTCTTGGGTGAAAAATATGGATAATTATATCCACATCATAGGTTTATTGTGATGGAGAATTAGGTAATGTATTTATAGCGCTTAAAAGGACTAGCTCATAGTAAATGCTCAATAAAAGGAAGGCATATATACTAAGAAGTGATAAATCAAAACCAGAGGCACAATCTAAGGACACTAATCCAATGAGGAAAGGAGTTCTTATCATCGCTGTAAATAAAATATGACACAGAGAGCAAAAACTAATGCCTGATCCAATGTCCAACAATCATAAACAAGTCAGTGTACCTGAAAAGGCAATGTAAGAATCCTTAGATTGGGCCATCTACTAAGGAAAGAATTATATTAGAGAAGAGTTTACAGCTGATTATGATTCATTTATAGCATGAATTATATCCTTGGAGTACAATGTGTGAAAGTTCCTGTAGTAAAGGCTGGACCCATGGAAATTTAAAAAGTATTTGTTGCATCTTGAGTCAGCATCTCTTCATTGACTTTGACCCTGCTGAATGTGATACTACTTAAAATGAAACATAATCTTTGGTTTTGGAAGTACATAAATATATATGACACAGTTTTATCTGTTTAATATAGGCCCTAAGAACTGCATTGTTTGATGAAAAAGAGTACATATGACTGGTAATTTGTGTGGGACCATATGCATGCAGAAGATGGGGGAAACCAAAGAACTGGGACAAAAAATAACCTTCATGGGGCTTCCCTGGTGGCGCAGTGGTTGGGAGTCTGCCTGCCGATGCAGGGGACACGGGTTCGTGCCCCAGTCTGGGAAGATCCCACATGCCGCGGAGCGGCTGGGCCCGTGAGCCATGGCCGCTGAGCCTGCGTGTCCAGAGTCTGGGCTCCGCAACAGGAGAGGAGCCCGCGGCCAGTGAGAGGCCCGCGTACCGCAAAAAAAAAAAAAAAAAACTTTCACGAAAATAGAATATTGCACACAGTTGACCAAAAGCTCAATCAAAATTCACAGCTTATGGTCATTAATTATATTAAACAGACTTCTAGGACTTTATCAATATTACATGATATTTTCATTAAAAAAAATCTTTTTCTATTTATTTGCATTCTGGATAAATGGAACTTACATGTAAGCATGCAGCTAAATTTACCAGCTTCAGATTAAGCAACAAATACATAATGGCGAATGATGGGAGTGGCAAATACAAAATCATAAAATCTAAGAATTTTAGAGCTAAAAAGCCCATTTGAAATTAATGAGTAAAATAATTTCAGAAAAAAAAAATGTCCTCACAGGAAAAAAAAAAGATAATCTTTCTTTTGGGAGAGAGATGGAGAATGGGGAGGACAATCCTCTCTTATAGTATTTGGTTTATGGTATAAGATCTCAAATCTAGCCAATGGAAAGCCTCTACTTCTGGACGCCTATACAATTTGGCATTTCTTTATTACTCTTTTTGAAAGAGATTAGGAAGATATATTCCTTCTTTGGTAGGATGAATTACCCAAATTTTTATAAAATAATTCTGGTCTCTGCTCAACCTAGAATATCTTCAAAACATTGAATTTTTTTAAAAAGGAATCATTTGGTTATTCTCCTTTCCTTTTTAGGAAGGCTTAAATATAAGTGAAGTTTATAGAAGGTGTAAAGCAAAGGTGACAAGCCAGCTGGAAAAGTGAGAAACCAAATGTTGTCACCTCTAAGTCTTAAGCAATGAAACACCCTTATTCCAAATGTTTGGAATTCTTATTCTAAAAAAGGGAATCAGGAAATCCTATAATGGTGGCCCTTAAACACCAATCTAAACAGCTAAGTTGAATCTAGATTCAGATTTTCCCTTTCCTAGTTCAATGTGCTCTTAATCTTATCCTATGAAATGAAGAATACAAAGAAACGTATTATATAACATTCTCAACATCGGCCCTCAGAATATTTAAGTTACTCTTAGACTTCCTATATAGAACAGGAACCAATCAAATATTATATACATTCAATTCTCATTATTCACAGTAGCTATGTTCTACCAAGTTTCTATGAACAATGAATTAGCAAATATCAAAATTTGCTTCCAGCAGAAATATAGGGTTAGAGTCTTCCAAGACTCTGATCACAATATTTTTGTCTAGTGATTAATGTCTAAACTTTTTTTATTTGTGCTTCTGTTTTAAAACACACACACACACACACACACACACACACATACACAATTCATTAACAGTGAACTCATGTCCAACTATAACTACACTATAACTCATGCCTGAGTAAAGCTCATCTAACAAACCTATTTTCTCCATAAAGCAATTATAGTCTTTGTGTGTTACGAACCCTGGATAGCACTTTGACGCTGCAGTTGGGGACCATTTTAAGCAAAAATATGGTATTTGTTACCATAACAAATAACTAAAGATGTTATACGTTTACTATCTAAAAGCTGAGACAAGAAGGCAAGCATAATCTTGTGTGACTTTAGCAGGGAACGTGCACATTGGGCAAATCAAATCTTTTGCCACTCTGCACGTGTCTGCAAATGACTACAAAAGCACTGCAACTGTTGATTTTGGGATAGCGAATACAATTTAGTGAGTAGGTTAATTTACAAATACAGAATTCATAAATAATAAGGGTCAACTCTACTATTATGAATGATTCAGTCTTACTTTTCTCCTGCTCAGTGAATCTTGGATACCTAGGATGCTACCCGATTAAGTTAATAATAAAGTTGTCTCCTATATACTTTCCTTTTAGAAAATATTCGTATTTACAATAAGTTCCCTACCTATGAACGAGTTCTTTTCCAAGAGCGTGTTCGATAAGTCCAATTTGTTCATTAAGTCCAACAAAGTTAGCTTAGGTACCCAACTAACACAATCGGCTATATAGTACTTTACTGTAGTAGGTTTATAATACTTTTCACACAAATAATACATAAAAAAGCAAACAATCACAAAAAATAAAAACATTTTTAATCTTACAATACATTACCTTGAAAAGTACAGCAGTAGCAGCTACATCACTGCTGCTTTTACGCTTGCTTCTGGACATCCTGGCCTTGAAATAAAGATACTGTTCTGCTGTACTCTATACAGTACTGTACAGTAAAGTACACAAAAGCACAACCACTTGTAGAGGATGCACGCACATGACAAGGTATGCCAGACACATGAACTAACTTATGTGATTGGACATGCGAACACATGTTCGCATCTTTGAAAGTTTGCAACTTGAAGGTTCGTATTTAGGGGACTTACTGTATTAACACAGTTGTCTCCTATATACTTTCTTTTTAGAAAATGTTCATATTTACAGTATTGTATATTTTCCACGTGGGAAATCCCTAATGCACACTTCCTGAGATAATTTTTCTCTTTCATCACACAGACGGATAGCCATTTACATTGTAAAATCCACATTCAGTGACAGGAGATATGTTAAAGCAATTAAATAATCTAGATGTCCCAGGATACTTAAAGTCTTCTGATATTGTAGATTTAAAAAATGATGCAAAAAGGCAAGTATAACATAATTTAAAATTTCTTCTTTTAAAGAGTTTTTTTGGTGTGGACCATTTTTAAAGTCTTTATTGAATTTGTTACAATATTGCTTCTGTTTTACTTTTTGGTTCTTTGGCCACAAGGTGTGAGGGATCTTAGGGATCACCAACCAGGGATTGAACCCACATCCCCTGCATTGGAAGGTGAAGTCTTAACCACTGGACTGCCAGGAAAGTCCCTCAAATTTTTTTTTTAAAAAGAAGGGGACTGTATTACCTTCCGGTTGTTGTTTCATCTATATTTTTATTTTTTCTAACATATCTGTTAGTTTTCTAATCTTGTTTTATTTTTTACTCTTTGTTATTGTTCTACTCCTTTTTTTCTTCTTTTTTTTTTTTTTTTTTTGCGCCACCCTGTGCAGATTGTGGGATCTTGGTTCACAAGCCAGGGGTCAGGCCTGAGCTTCTGCAGTGGGAGCTCTGAGTCCAAACAACTGGACTAACAGAGAACCTCAGACCCCAGGGAATATTCATCGGCGTGAGGTCTCCCAGAGGTCCTCATCTCGGCACCAAGACCCAGCTCTACCCAACAGCCTACAAACTCCAGTGCTGGAAGCTTCAGGCCAAACAACCAGTAAGACAGGAATGCAATCCCACCCATAAAGAAAAAAAAAAAAAATGAAGCAACAAAAATAGTCACAGATGAAGGAGCAAGGTAAAAACCTATAAGACAAAATAAATGAAGAGGAAATAGTACCATGTGTAAAATAGGTAGTTAGTGGGAATCTGCTGTATAGCACAGGGAGTTCAGCTTAGTGCTCTGTGACAACCTAGATGGGTGGGAGTGGGGTGGGAGAGGGAGGCCCAAGAGGGAGGGGATACAGGTATACATATAGCTGATTCACTTCATTGTACAGCAGAAACTAACACAGCATTGTAAAGCAATTATATATCAATTAAAAAATAAATTTAAAAGATTAAATTAAATTTTAAAAAAAGAAGGGAAAGAAGAGAGATATATGCTAGAAAGTATTATATTTGACAATCTATGTTTGAGTCAAGTATTTTCTGCAGATGATTTTAATTTTGCTCATTGTGATTTTCTACATTTTTAAAAAACACACTGCCCTAATCATGTGTTATTTTGGCAAATAAAAAAGCTAACATAAATACTAATTTGAAAAGATAAGAAAGACTTTTGCCCTACCTTGAGCCATATCTAGACAGAACAGAATCTGTCCTTCTTTGAAAAAAAAAAAGTTTCTCCAGAAAATACTTTGATTCAAAATTAAGAAAATCTTCCTCATCCTCCTCTTTATTTCTCATTCTCCACGTCTTTGTTTTGTCGTTTTGTTATTTTTCTTCTTCTGTTTTTCTATCTTCTCTGTCTCTGAAAGGAGCCACTAGCATCACAGATGAATTCTCTACCACATTGCATTTATCCTAGACTAAATCTTCCCTCAATATTCCAGGTCAGTATTAATTATTTGAGGGGCTATAAAACTGAGACAGTAGTCAGTAGAGAAGACTAGAAATGACAGCTGAGAAAGATAGAGGAAGAGGTGATAACTGATAAAGATTGGTCTGGAATAGACCAGAGGATGCCTACCCAGAGAGCCCAGGAGAGTAGATGGAAGGTTACCCTTGAGATAGGAAGGGTACCTTTGAAACTGTAAGCAGGAGAGAGTAAAGAAGATCTTGACAAACTTCACGACACATATTTTTGATATTCTCTTTCATAGGAGGCAAGATCACAGGTAGTTAAGCAGGGAGGAGTTTGGGTAAGGCCTTGGCAAAGTGGTGAAAATATGAAATAAGAGACATGAGAACAATAAGCAAAACATTTACTCAAGGTCAAATCAAATGAAAAGAGTGCTGACCAGTGCTGAGGATCCAGCTGCAACTGGAAACCAATCATTTTGGCCATCTCTCTGCACAGTTAAACAGTGTTCTCTAGCCAGGTTAGCAAGTATGAGCAGATGGTCCATTTCTTCCCCTACCCCCATTCTCTCTTGTGTATTAGCACCTGAACTTTGCTTCCTTCCATCCCGAACCAACTTGAACTCCACATTCAATCACTTGTAATGCTCAGGAGTCAATAACCTCAACTCCTCCCCCTTTGTCTTTCTGTGGCTCCTGCTCTGCAACTCTTGGACCTTGGGTCAGTCAGAATGGAAGATGAGACTGTATTTTTTTATTCAATATTTATTGAAGTATAGTTGATTTACAATGTTGTGTTAATTTCAGGTGTACAGCAAAGTAAATCTGTTATACATATATTTAAATTTTAGAAATTTCCACTGCTATAGGGCAAGGATGGTTAAGTATCTGGGGATTTCATGAGGGATGACTGAATGGAATTTACTGGTCTCAGAATGCCAAAAGATTTTTTACCCTGTTTAGATGGTTGGAATGGGCTGAGAGTCTACAAAGGATTCAGGGCCCAGTTAACAGCTGCTGCTAGGGTCAGTCTATCTGGAGGCTTCACCCTGAAGGAAGGAAATTTCTCAAGCCTGGTTAGGTCTGTAGCAGGAAGGTTATTCTAACATTTCATACTTTATGTTATTTTTTTCCTGGACAGGTACACTGTCAAATTGTCAAGAATACAAGCAAAATTCAAAACAAAAAAGATGGGAGATGTAGATTTGGGAAGAGCAGGTTTAAAAAAAAAAAAAAGGAAACCCCACACGATGACTTCTTGATTAGAAATAACAAATGTAATGACGGTTTTAACCAGAATTAAAGGGAAAATATCAAAATAGATGTTCTCTCCTTTTAGGTTTCATTCTTCAAATCCTCTGCAAGTTTCCAAGTCATCCCTTCCTTTAAATATTTCATTTTATTTTCTCATCTGGGCCTGAAGTTGCAAAAGGCAAATATGTTAAAATGTCCTGAGTTAATTACAACTACCTAAATTGTGATAGTTCTAGAAATTAGAAGAACTTGGGAGTGAAACTCTATCAACTCCCTAGAAGAGTGATTAATATGCAGATGACATCAACTTAAGAAATGTTTCAAAGCTCTTCAGAGATTAACTGAATTCACTGTGTGGTGGGCATTGACATGTACTATAGTTTTGAAGTAAGGACTAGATGATCATATAAGAAAATAGCAATAGTATTGTCAGCAAACAAAAAAGACCCTGAATAGCCAAAGCAACCTTGAGGGAAAAAAATGGAGCTGGAGGAATCAGGCTCCCAGACTTCAGACTATACTACAAAGCTACAGTAACCAAGACAATATGGTAGTGGCACAAAAACAGAAATATAGATCAATGGAACAGGATAGAAAGCCCAGAGATAAACCCACGCACCTATGGTCAACTAATCCATGACAAAGGAGGCAAGGATATACAATGGGGAAAAGACAGTCTCTTCAATAAGTGGTGCTGGGAAAACTGGACAGCTACATGTACAAGAATGAAATTAGAACACTCCCTAACACCATACACAAAAATAAACTCAAAATGGATTAAAGACCAAAATGTAAGGCCAGACTCTATAAAACTCTTAGAGGAAAACATAGGAAGAACACTCTATGACATAAATCACAGCAAGATCCTTTTTGACCCACTTCCTAGAGAAATGGAAATAAGAACAAAAATAAACAAATGGGACTCAATGAAACTTAAAAGCTCTTGCACAGTAAAGGAAACCATAAACAAGACAAAAAGACCACCCCCAGAGTGGGAGAAAATATTTGCAACCAATCAATGGACAAAGGATTAATCTCCAAAATATATAAACAGCTCATGCAGCTCAATATTAAAAAATCAAACAACCCAATCAAAAATGGGCAGAAGGCCTAAATGGATATTTCTCCAAAGAAGACATACAGAAGGCCTCTTGGCACATGAAAATATGCTCTACATCACTAATTATTAGAGAAATGCAAATCAAAACTACAATGAGGTATTACCTCACACTGGTTAGAATGGGCATCATCAGAAAATCTACAAACAACAAATGCTGGAGAGGGTGTGTAGAAAAAGGAACTCTCTTGCACTGTTGGTGGGAATGTAAATTGATACAGCCACTATGGAGAAGAGTATGGAGGTTCCCTAAAAAACTAAAAATAGAATTACCATATGACCCAGCAATCCCACTACGGGGCATATACCCGGAGAAAACCATAATTCAAAAAGACACATGCACCCCAATGTTCATTGCAGCACTATTTACAATAGCCAGGTCATGGAAGCAACCTAAATGCCCATCGACAGATAAATGGATAAAGAAGATATGGCACATATATACAATGGAATATTACTAGGCTATAAAAAGGAGCAAAATTGGGTCATTTGTAGAGATGTGGGTGGACCTAGAGACTGTCATACCTAGTATAGTAAGTCAGAAAGGGAAAAACAAATGTCGTATATTAACGCATATATGTGGAATCTAGAAAAATCGTACAAGAGGGAAGAGATATGGGAACATATGTATATGTATAACTGATTCACTTTTTTATAAAGCAGAAGCTAACACACCATTGTAAAGCAATTATACTCCAATAAAGATGTTAAAAAAAAAGAAAAGAAAAAAAAAGAAAAATGGTACAGATGAACTGGTTTGCAAGGCAGAAATAGAGACACAGATGTAGAGAACAAATGTATGGAAACCAAGGGGGGAAAGCAGGGAGGGGGTGGTGGAATGAATTGGGAGATTGGGATTGACATATATACAGTAATATGTATAAAATAGATAACTAGTAAGAACCTGCTATGTAAAAAAATTAAATTAAATTAAATTTTAAAAAAAAAAAGGAAGAAAACTCACAGGAGCCCTAGTAACATTCTAAAAAAGAAAACCTCAATGACAGCTAGGAGAGGAGAAACCCAAGAGTGTGCAGGCAGGGAATTAATGAGAGACACAGCCTGTCTGATTTTCATGCAAGCAAACGACATCACAAATGTTTTCAAAGTTCAAGTTGCAGTGAATGAGGTAATGCTGTTTGGAAAGTGAAATAAACATGACTTAAGTTTTGCTCTGGAAAGTTGATCTCCCCCACCCTTTTTCATTTTCCTATTCTTTTTCTCTGTGTCTAAATTTTGAATTCCTTATCCTGTTAAATCAAAATTGTCTTCTCAGGCTTCCCTGGTGGCGCAGCGGTTGAGAGTCCACCTGCCAATGCAGGGGATACGGTTTCGTGCCCCGGTCCGGGAAGATCCCACATGCTGTGGAGTGGCTGGGCCCGTGAGCCATGGCCGCTGAGCCTGCGCGTCCGGAGCCTGTGCTCCGCAACGGGAGAGGCCACAACAGTGAGAGGCCCGCGTACCGCAAAAAAAAAAAAAAAAAAAAAAAATTTGTTTTCTCCATTCTCATTTTGCCTAGTCTCTGTGAAACACTTCCTTGGGCCTACAGATTTTCTCAAGACACTTCTGCTGGGACAGACACTATTTTTTGGCAACGCTGGTGATTTTAAGATTGTGGAAAATAATAATGTTGGCACATCCAAGGTGGAAGAAAAGGTAAGATAGAGGGAGAGAAGGAAGGACGAGTCTCCTGTTCAAAATAATCTTGATTTCCAACCAATAACACTGTACAAGTTAAGCATTTTCATTGTCTTAACCATTTCATAAGATTTTTTTTCTCTCTTTTGGAATGTGCTTTCAACAGTCATGCTGTTTTCAGATGAACTGAAAGGAGTACTGTGTCATAGGACAAGTCATAGCATATGACTGGAGAGATACAAAAGATGCTTTATTTAAACGTATGTTTGTCCTGGAAGATGTGGAAACCTATGTGTACGTAATCCACACTTCGTCCCAGTGCTCTGAAAGCCATGTACGTGAGTTCTCTTTTTCCACCCCATTTTTGCATGATGCAAAAATGTCTGTTGGACAAGACCAACTGTGTGACAAGTTGTGAGCTTTCTTTATGTGACCCGTCTGTCTCACCAGGACCTTTCACGTGAAAGTTGTTTTTCCAGATATAAGTGGCTGATTTGTCCCTGCCCATGACTTCGCTGAAGATGTCCATCATGTAAAGGTCATCTTCCGAGTTTCCATCTGTGACCATGACAACTTTAATTCCAGGGTAGGTTAGCCTTTTCACAGATTGCAAACATTTCCGTAAGTAGTCTGGATCTTCTTGATACGCAGCAATGCAAAGAGCAACAGTTTTGTTCAAGTTAATGGGGATATTTCAGTATTATTTCATTTTTCAGTGCTCCAAAAAGGCAAACAGGTTTTGAATAAGGAAGTGTAAAGCTAAAAAGGCACCATATGGTCCAAAAGATAAATAGTAATCATCTGTATGGATAAATTGGTAGCCAACAATATAAGAAACTATCATTCCAGTGAGGAGAGAGGCTCCAAAGAGCGTGGTTCCAGATATTCTCAGGAAACTTAGAAACTTCTCACAATGCATCTGAATAATCACATGATGCACTTGGTTAGCCACTCTTGTCCCATGCTTGTTATATACATAGCATCACAGGGAGAGCATTGGACTAGAAGCATTCCAGGTGTTCTAACCCTGAGTTTCTTTCCTTTTTTAAAAAAAAAACTTTTTATTTTATATTGGAGTATAGCCAATGTTGTGATAGTTTCAGGCACACAGCAAAGTGACTCAGCCATACATATACATGTATCCATTCTCCCCCAGACTCTCCTCCCATCCAGGCTGCCACATAACATTAAGCAGAGTTCCCTGTGCTGTACAGTAGGTCCTTGTTGGTTATCAATTTTAAATATGGCAGTGTGTACATGTCGATCCCAAACTCCTTAATTATCCCTTCCACCCACCCTTCCCCCCTCATAACCATAAGTTTTTTTCTCTAAGCCTGTGAGTCTGTTTCTGTTTTGTAAATAAGTTCATTTCTTTTTAGATTCTGCGTGTAAGGGATATCATATGATATTTCTCTTTGTCTGACTTACTTCACTCAGTATGACAATCTCTAGATGCATCTATGCTGCTGTAAATGGCATTATTTCTTTCTTTTAAAAGACTGAGTAAATTCCATTTTATATATGTACCTCATCTTCTTTATCCATTCCTCTGTCGATGGACATTTATAACCCTGAGTTTCTCACCTTAGTAGCTGTGGGACTTTCTGCACCTCAATTTGCTTATCTGCAAAGCAGGTATAAGGATGCCCTTTCAGCACACCTCAGAGGACTCTTTCAAACATCAGATGAGATGATGGTGCAACATACCACTGAAAATCATAATGTGTTAAACAAATATACGGATGCAGTGTTTTTAGTGTATTAGATTATCTTTCTAAGGATGCACTCTATGTATGGGGTCATAGATAAGTGTATAACCTGAACTTCCTAACAAGCAAGACAGTTTCTTCCTGTACCATGGTGTTCCCTCACCCCCAATACTGACCAGTGAAAAATCCACAGATTTTGCTGAATTTCCCATGTGTAATTCCATCTCACCTCTTATTCAAATCCCTCAGCTCACACTTTTTCCATGCACCCAGCTGAGGTTAAAGATCAGAATAACTGGATTCTCGGACTAGCTCTTCCATCAACTACCTGTATAACCTTAAGCCAGTCACTTTATCTCTCTGGGCCTCAGTTGTTTTTTTTTTTTTTTTTTTTTTAATTTGTTAAATGAGGGAGTTTAGCCTTGATTATTCCCAAAGGCTCTGTTGACATTAAAAATACTTTATGCCTAGATATCCTGCACAGACTTCTATCAAACCCCTGCGATTCTGAATTGCGTTTCTTTGTTTGATGGCTGTATCCCCCATCCACCATCACTGACACCAGCTGGTTAGATTCTGGGGATCAGGAAACTTACTGGAACAGTAAGCACACAATGAATGTTAGTAGAAATAAATCATAAATGAAAGAAGAAATAGCACCATGCTTAATTCCAACAGGTGAGTTTCCCATCTTCTTAAAAGATTTAACACATTAGACCTGAAGCAATTTCAGTTCTTAATAATAGCCAGTTTTGTGCTCCTCCCTTCAGATTGTATGAATAAGGTTTTGAACAACTACTGTATAGAAGGATCATATTTTCTTTTTTAATTTATTTTTTATTAAAGTATAGTTGAATTACAATGTTGTGTTAATTACTGCTGTACAGCAAAGTGACTCAGTTATACATATATATACATTCTTTTTCATATTATTTTCCATTATGATTTATCACAGTATATTGAATATAGTTCCCTGTGCTATACAGTAGGACCTTGTTGTTTATCCATTCTATATATACCAGTTTGCATCTGCTAATCCCAAACTCCCGCCCTACCTTCTCCCACCACCCCCACCTTGGCAACCACCAGTCTATTCTCTATGTCCCTGATTTTGTTTCTGTTTCCTAGATAAGTTCATTTGTGTCATATTTCGATTCCAGGTATAAGTGATATCATATGGTGTCTTTCTCTTTCTGACTTACTTCACTTAGTATGATAATCTCTAGTTGCATACATGTTGCTGCAAATGGCATTATTTCGTTCTTTTTTATGGCTGAGTAGCATTCCATTGTGTATATGTACCACATAGAAGGATCATATTTTCTGTATTTCCCAAAGCATCTCCAATGCTGAGTATAGAAGAGGTGCCTGGTAGATCTTTTTGATTTTGTCTTTCTTTTTGGTTTCCTGGGCCCAATTCTAATGAGTATAGCAGAGGGGGTTTTTCCACACATCTAACAAACAGTTCTCAGGACACCACCTTGGTGTCCTACAATTTAACTCAATTCTGACACTGTCTTCCCAGAGATAGTATTTGATTCCGTAGGTTAAGTATTAAGGTTAAGTATTCAGACTTCCCTCCTAGCACTTCAGATGCCCATCCAAATCTCAGGTGGTTACCTGTACTTTTGAGCAACAGGCTATAAATCTGAGGTCTCCAAGACCCTCTTTTGTGTATGCGATGAATTTGCTAGATTGGCTTACATAACCAAAAAAAAACAAAAACAAACCAAACAAACCCTTTTACTCACTACATTACTGGTTTATTATAAAATAACTCAGTAACAACCACACGGAATAAATGCATAGCGCAAGGTGTGGGGAAAGTGCACAGACCTTCCGTGTCCTCTCCGGGCACACCACTCTCCCCAAATCTCCACATGTTCACCAACCCAGAAGCTCTCTGAACCTTCTTGTTTGAGTTTTTAATGGAGGCTTCATTACATAGGCAAGATGGATTACTTCATTGGCCATTGGCCATTATATTCAATCTCCAGCCCCTCTTCCCTCCCTAGAGGTCTGGGCATGAGAGTGTATATTCCAATCTGTAATCACATGGTTGGCTCCACTGGCAACCAGCCCCCATCCTTAGGTGCTTTCCAAAAGTCTCCTTATGAACATAACAAAGACACCTCCAATGTTCTTATCACTTAGGAAATTCCAAGGGTTTTAGGAACTCTGTACCAGAAATGTGACAAAAGCCAAATATATATTACCTATTATAAATCACAGTATTCCCATTTTTTTCTCCCACTGAAGGTTATTTTCTTCCTCTTCAAAGAATGAACTTTTATGAGGAACATAATTGGTATAAATGCAGAGTCCCCATCTTCAATCATTCACACCAACTTCAGGGTTTTGTCATTTTTACATAGAATTAATATTTTCCTTTAGTTCAACTAGTTTTTGAAAGCTAAGTACATTTATTTTCAATGGTACCTTAGGCTAAACAATTGTTTCTGCAAACTCTCTTGCTGGATATGCTTCATATTTATATTTTCCTAGTCCACATTAAGACTTCAAATTGAATGTGGACATAACACTTACTAACATCTTTGTTGTTACCAGTTGTGTGGCCACATCACATCTATTAAAAAGAAACAATATGCCCAAAATGGAGTCATCTGTGCTAAGCCATTTGTCAGCAAACTGAGACTGAATAACTAACCTAATTGCAGTTTCAACCTCTCCCAGAAATGTGACTAGTCAGTCTGGAGTTACCTGGTCAGCACTAATGATGTAATCTGTGATAGATATCCTCCTTACCCCAAAGGAAAGTGACCTTGCTTTAAACAATCCGTTCTTTGCTACAGACATTCTCTTCCCACCTCCTTCTGCCCATAAATGCCTTAGATTTTGTATAGCTCCTGGAATCTCTTTTCTACTTGTTAGGTAGGATGCTGCCTGATTAATGAATCATTGAATAAAGCCAATTAAATCTTCAAATTTGCTCAGTTTTTTTTTTTTTAATAACACATCACTCAGCTCCAAGAGGCATTATTTCACATTGTATTCCTTATAGTAACTATAGTGTGGAGAAAACTCTTCCTTTCTTCCTTTCTAGGTTTTTGGTTGGTTAAACAATTAAAATGACATGAGACAGATTAACAAGAGAAAAACAAAATTAATTATGTACTTACAGGAGTCCGCAAAAGATCTGAAGACTCAAGAGGTATCCAGGTAATTGAGGCTTATATAAGATCCTGAGCTAACGAAGAGGTAGGACTCTGAGTCAATAAAGGGGAGGAAGGCCATTTACAAGAAAGCATAGGAGATGTTTGGATCGTAGGTCCTAGAGAAGATGGGGTAGAAAATCTACATCATGAAAGCACAGAGAAAGTATCTAAGTTTTATCCAAGGAGCTTTGGGGTATATTTGGTATTGTCAGAAGTCTAGAGTAATTATTTTTTGAAATTTTCCTTCTTTTTCTTAAGTGTAGGACAATCATACTTCCAAGGTCCTGATTTTGACAACATCTGCAAATCTCTGCAGGAAATAGGAAACAACTGAAGTGTACTTTCAAGTTGCTCTCAGAGTTAGGCTTTTGTTTCTCTAAAGATTCAAGTTTCAAATAAATCTTTCTAACTCCTATCTAAAGTTGGTAGAATTTTCTGAAAGTGGAGGTAAAAGGGCTTTATAATTTAGATCTGCTGCTGTCCAGGGGACATGAATTATCTGCAGTGGGGGGTCCAGGATACATCTGCAAAGGACATTGCGTAGGAAAGCCTGGAGCTAACAGAGCCTGATTAAAGAGACCTGGAAAGTAGGAGTAGTTGTAAGGGGAAGCAAAATGAACCCTATCACCCATTTTGGGTGATTCTGATAAATTTACTTTCTGGATGTTTTTGTATTTACATGAATAACCTGTACCTGGAGATCAGGCTGGAGGGCTCTCTGAAAATATTTTAAAAGAAAAGGAAATCAAAACAGGCTGCTGGGTATTTAAGAGATTTTTCTGGGGAGGTTGGAGAAGTTTTGGATTCTAAGGGAATTTGCTGAGGTAATGGGGCTGGATTTTAAGTAAGGGGGTTGTTCAGATCAGGGACCCAGAGACCCAAAAGATCTTCTGGAGGGTCAGGAGCAGGGAGTGGGAGAGAAGGGGAATTTACATTACATGTGGACTTTAAGTTTTGTTCTTAGTATAATTCTTGTTTTTTTAATCTTGTTAAGGAAGTCCGTAACCATTATACTCCTTTGCATACAGTTTTCAACATGGTCTTTCCATAAGTACCAATAAAACAATTGTTTAGGGTGAGAGGTCTCTCTATTTTTTTTCTTTTAAATATAGTCAATTCAAAGGATTGAATTGACCAGTTGGATCTACTAATCTCAATAGCTACTCAAACCAATAAGCCTTTTTATGGCTTAACCATGGGTGCAACAGGCATCCCAGAGGAGAATACAAAAGATACAGTCCTCACAAGATCCAAAAAGTTTACTCCCAGAGTTAACTTAAGAAAACAAAGACCTTCATTGTCATAGGCAGTAAGAAGGGTGTAGTGAAAACAGTCTCTTCTGTTTCCCATGAGAATGTGAGACACCTCCAGTCACAGATCTGCTAACCTGTCACACGAGGCAGGCACTGCTAGAATGGGATTTTCTAGCACTAACAAAGACAATGAAGGTTGACATGACAAAGGCCGCTTGTGGACTGGGACCCCTGATGAAAAATTCCCCTGAGAGCTGCCGTGATCAGACAAGATGCTGCTGCTTGTGAATTTATGTCCCAGAATCCCAGTCTACTCCACCGGCTGCCAAATGCACATCAGTATGTGCCCCTTCTGGCTGATAGAGATAAGAGGAAATTTTCTCATTGAGAACAAGAAACTCTCAGCATTCTCATTCCACCAAACCCTGCAGGCAGAGATCTAGAGACTGACATGGTAAGAATCTTTACCTTCTGTTGGCTCGTGTCAGAAGTCCCACTATCTCAACTGTAGCAGCCCCAGAGTGAGCAATGGACAAGTTGAGGAACAAATTACAAGAAAGAAAGACTTCTTCTTTCTTCCCTTACAGGTTCTTTTGTTGGTTAAACAATTAAAATTATGTAAGATAAATTAACAATAAATTAGTCACTTCCTTACAGCAGCCCCATAAAGATATGATGACTCAAAGGGCAGCCAGGTATTGGAGGCCTTATAACATTCTGAGCTAAGGAAACGAAACACATAGGAGTCTGGGGTTACGGGAAAGGAGGAGATGTTTGGAAAACAAAAGTTGCCCTGTTAAGGGAGATAAGTTTCTTACGCACAAAGGTATCTCTAGTAATAGCTCTCCTCCTGGTGTAAGATCACTTTCCAGTGCAAATTTAGGCAATGGAAGGGGAAGTAATGAGCTTTTCCTGAATCTGCTGGGTTTTAATTGCCTTTAGCTCAATATAATCCTTATGCCAAAGAGACATATATTGGGATGGCAAATTCTACTCCTCATCATACATTGAGGTGATGCTGAGTGGATACCCATTACACTTTGGGGAATCTTAGTGTGCCTACTCACAAATTGTGTTTTCTCTTTTTCTTATCACAGACCGCTTGATGTGGCTATAACATTCCAGCCTTATGGAAATATGAGAAAAGTCACTTCCAATAGGGACTTTTAAAAGACAGAAGGTGGGCCTCGTGCAATCCCTCTTTTCCTTCCACAGAACAGAGCTTCTAGGGCATTCAACAAGCTTCTAGGGCATTTCAGAGTCCAAAGACAGAGGGAGCTTGGTCCTTAAATTTCCACACAGAAAGCGACAGCACCAACCAGGAATACTCACGGAACCCAGAAACCTGTTTACTCACTAGATTACTGGTTTATTATAAAAGGATATAACTCAGGAACAGCCAGATAGAAGAGATGCATAGGGCAAGGTATGGGAAAAGGGTGCAGAGCTTCTATGTTCCCTCTGACTGTACCCAAATCTCCACATGTTCACCAAACCAGAAGCTCTCTGAACCTTCTCCTTTTGGGTTTTTATGGAGGCCTCATTACAGAGGCATGATTGATCACATTGACCATTGGCAATCCAACTCAGTCTTGAGCCCCTCTCCTCCCCAGAGGTCTGAGTGTAGGACAGGAAGTTCTAACCATCTAACCACATGGTTGGCTCCACTGGCAACCAGCCCCATCATTAAGTGCACTCCAAAAGTCACCTCATGAACAAAACAAAAGACACGTCTAACATTATAGGAAATTCCAAGGGTTTTAGGAACCTGAGCCAGAAATAGGACAAAGAGCAAATACATATTTTTTATTATAATTAATCACAATATCATAGTTTTCCCCCCATGAAGTGTTTGTTTTCCTCTTCCAAGAATGAACTCTAATGTGGGACATAATTGGTAGAATGGCAGTATCCCCATCTTCGTTCACACCAACTTCAGGGTTTTTGTCATATTTACATGTAATTAATATTTAATCTTTTCCTTTAATTCAACTAGTTTTTGAAAGTTAGATAAATTTATTTTCAATGGAACTTTGGGCTAAGCAATTACCTCTGCAAAATCTCTTACTGGAAATGCTATTTATATTTTCCTATTCCACATTAAGACTTAAAATTGAATGTGGACATAAACCCTATTAACATCTTGGTTTACTAGCTGTGTGGCCATCACATCCCTCAGCTCCAAGTGCCACCATTCACATTCTAGCCCCTGTGGTCATCACTGAGGTGGTCCTGAGTGGGTATGCATTACACTTTAGGGTAGCTTACTGTGACTGCTCACCAACTGTGTTTCCACTCCTTCTGAGCAGACTGCTTGATGTGGCCATGGCATTCCAGCCTTTGTTAATCTGAGACGTGCCACTTCCAATAGGGCTTTTAAGGGGGAGAATGGGCCTCCTGCAATATCTCTTTTCCCTCCACAGTCTTGATGTACATATCAACAGTTCCTAAGGGATTGCAGAGCCCAAAGATAGAGGGAGCTTGGTCCTTATCCCCCATATGGAAGGGAGCCAGTCATCGATCTGGAATACATGCCTTGGACTCTTAATGTTAACAAGAAATGATTTCTGAGTTTGTTTCTGTGCTCCTTATGCATTTTGGGTTTAGTTCACCTTAACTAATTACAACGTAAGTAATACAAAGCAGGCTGGAGACCAGGATTCGAGCTCGTGGACACCATTTCTCTTTATTAAATGGAGATGATAATACTTGTCAATGAGCTTTCACAGAGCTACAGTGAGGAGCAAAATCAAAGTGTCTGTGAAAGTGTTTTTTAAAAAATCAGGAACACAATTCAGTTTAAAGTATCAGCTGACACGGAAGCCGAAAGATCAACAACAAAAATCAAATGTGCGTTCCACTTCTAGCACTTATATAGGATTTTCAAAGAATGCAACAAGTACCCTGAAAAAGGTAATCATGACACAAATGGAAAGTTCAAGCTGCTGGGCAATGGTGAAATGCTGAGTTTTCAGTGAAAGGCAAGAGAGCACAGCATCCCTTGTTAATTAAAACTTCTGATCGGATGCTGAAACTCCCAAAGTATACATTAACTAATGCCTAAAGGTTCTGGGAGCACCAGACTAGGAACTTGTCTTTTCCAAGACATGAGTCATTCTCCCAAGAGTGAAAAACTTCAAGGCCACTAAAACTCTGCCTGGGAGAAGCGGAAAAGTGCGTTCTGCTTGTGTTTCAAATCACCATAGCCAGCAAAAGAACCACCTGCCATTCTTAGCCATTATTCACATTTTCCTTGCTTTTATCAGCACGTGTGGACACAGAGAGTGTTCGCATAGTTCGCTGGCCACTGCTGAAGTGGGAACACCCTATTCTATCATAGGAGTCTACAGAATGTCCTTTTTCAGCCTGGGAAATTTGCTAGTAAACTGCAGCAAATTGACGAGAATCGAACCTTTCTATTTCTGCGAGGTGTTGTGTTGTTGCCTAGCATGACATGTGCAGCATCTCAGTACAGGGTCAGGTACATTTAGAGTCACTTTACTGAGGGAATAGCTTGATCTCAGGGACTGACACACAGGATGTATTTCTTTATAATTTCCCCTGAGTGACTTCAGAGATATGGGTACCATATATGCGAGAATTTCTGAGACAATCCCCAATTCAAATACTCTGTTTCATAAGCAAACTATCCTTGTCAGACATATGGCTTTATGGTTAAATTGAAAAATATGGTTAGTCCCATCCTAGATCATAAGAGCTTACTACTAGGTAGAATGATCACTTAGAAATCTACCTTCCATAAATATTTAAAATATAAAACTTGGATTTTTTTACACCAAGTATTAGACTTTAGACTTTTAATTGACATGATTTAAGTTGCTATTGGACATGATACCAATGATTCACTAAGGACTAGTCTTCACAGAAATCTAGGCCAAACCAAGTGTTAAAGAGTAGCTTCGTGCACCATAATGTAAAAAGTCTCTCTCTCTCTCTCTCTCACTCTTTCTCTCTCTCTCTCTCTCTATATATATATGTGTGTGTGTGTGTGTGTGTGTGTATGTATGTGTTTATTTTCACTGATGTGTCCCAAAGGCATAAAACATTGCCGGGCTCTGGTTGGTACACAGGAAGTGAATGATGAATGTGTCTTCATTCCTAAATATCATCATTGGCATCATTGTTATGTCAGCTAACTTTTACTCATCATTTACTAGGCTCCAGGCATTGAAGCAAGTTTTGTTTACTTGAACAGCAAAATCCTATTTAATTTTAATAACTTTAGGTGGTAAATATACTGTTAATCTCATGTTACAAATCACATATACATATGACAAGGCAACCAAGACTGAGTATTTAGGTAACTTACCCCAAATCACACAACCAGGAACAGGGTTCACATGGTGGCATAATGCCAGGTGACTAGACTGTCCTCAGTAAATAAATGTTGGCTGAACAGATGTGAACCTTCATGACAAAATAGGCAACATCCTTTTGCTTCTGATTAATAAACATGTTGTATAAGGAAAGATTAGAAAAGAACGTTGAAAACTGTTTTCCTGCTGTAATGGAAAAATGGATATCATGTACTCAGGTACAGATACAACACCAGCCTGTACTCAGAGAAGATTGCTGGGGTCTATACCTTCCTGTGTGCGTACAGTCAAAAGGGACCTGGAGTGATGTTGTCCGAAAGGGAGCTGGCTGCTGGTTCCACCTACGTGGCAACAGTGATGCTCTTGATGCCAACAGTCAAAATCCTGTTTAACCATAAGAGAGGCGCTTCGGTTTCCATTGGTTTCATCTGTAGAGCAGATATAAGCTTTGCTGTTTGCTCGTATACCCCAAGTGGGACTCTATAGGTCATTGGGCATCAGAGCCTTTTCCTCCCCTTGACCTTCCTTGTATTAACCAGACAGCAAATGGCGGATGAGAGAGAATACCAGCTGCTCTCACTGCCCTAGTGCAGTGGTGAGAACTGAGTTCTCTCAGCTTTTATTAAGGGGGCTTTCTGTTTTGGATCAGGGAGAAGCTAAAGTGAATTCAAATGAGTCAAATGGGGGCCTCCCTGGTGGCGCAGTAGTTGAGAATCTGCCTGCTAATGCAGGGGACACGGCTTCGAGCCCTGGTCTGGGAGGATCCCACATGCCGTGGAGCAACGAGGCCCGTGAGCCACAACTACTGAGCCTGCGTGTCTGGAGCCTGTGCTCCGCAACAGGAGAGGCCACGATAGTGAGAGGCCCGTGCACGGCGATGAAGAGTGGCCCCCCGCTTGCCACAACTAGAGAAAGCCCTCGCACAGAAACGAAGACCCAACACAGCCAAAATAAATAAATAAATAAACTCCTACCCCCAACATCTTAAAAAAAAAAAAAAATGAGTCAAGTCAGTATCTAGGAAAGGCTGCAGACATTAGGCCAAGTGATACCTCTTCTGAGAGACCTTCCCTAGCTTACCACTCCTTCCAAAGTGTCTCCTCCAGCCTCCTTCACTTCCTGTCGCTCGCTCCCCTGACCCTGCTTGATTTTCTAAGTAGCACTGAATACTCTCTATGGCTCTAGGAACGTGTGTGTCTCAATCAGCTGTGTATTCCTGTACCAACAAACAGTGTCTCTCACATAGTAGGTACTCAATAAATACATTTTAATTAAGTGAATAAATCATGTGGACTCAAACAGTCAGTGCAGACTGACAGAGCACAGGGCCCTCCTCTGTCTTTGCCGCAGGGGCAGGGAATGCACTGAGCCCTTAAGGGTCTCCTTCATCCAGCAGTTGTTTTCTTTCTTTTCAAACCAGTTCTGCAATTTCTTCCCTAGCTATTTAAAGGTCATGGTTGTGGTGGTGATCAGACCAGCTCTAGAAGATTTTTGTAACAAAGTTAGAAAAGGAAAACTGAAGAAAACAAAAACACTAACTTGAAAACATACATTCACCCCCATGTTCATTGCAACATTACATACAATAGCCAGTATAGGAAACAGCTTAAGTGTCCAGTGACAAACGAATGAATAAGTACACTGTAATGTACGTGTGTGATGGAATTTTACTCAGACAGAGAAGGACAGATGCCATTGATCTCTCTTACATGTGGATTATAAATAACTAAATAAATAACTAAATAAAACAGCTCAGAGATACAGAGAATGGATTGGTGGTTGCTGGAGGAAGGGGGTGGGGACTGGCAGAAATGGGTAAACTGCTTTGTTTTTTAGAATTTTTAAAAAGCATACCATCATAGTATAGGAATCGGAAATTATGTTTCATTTCCATCTCTATTCTGAAGTAATAATAATCAATATTTATTGAACACTGTCTACCAGAGGCCTTGCTAAGCACTTCAATGCGTTTCCTTTAATCTTCACAGCAATCCTAGGAGGTCCTGTTGACCCCATTTCATAGATTAGGATTCTAAGGCTCAGAGAAAAATATACAACGGCTTAATGGTGGGGCTGGAATTCATACCAAGGCTTACTTGACTCTGGAGACTATGACCTTGACCATCCCACCTTATTACATCTTTTAATTAAGATATTCTTATAAATGTGGGAGATGATGCCAGTTTACTGTTTTGAACAAAGATAATTGCCTCCGAGTTTCTGGGAAATGGGAAAACTGCTTGTTTCAGCCACCAGTAACACAGGTACCTAAATTATCTTTTAGAATTCTGTTTCCTATTGTAAGTTCCAAGTAATAAAAACACAATGAGAATTAAATCTTAACTTGTTGGATTATTTATTAGGCAATAAAAATGAGGTTAAACTTAATGACTCTTCCTTGAGACAGAGCAAATATCTACCTGACCTCAGCGTTTTGTTTTACAATTCAAAGGCCGCTTGATACTGCTAGAAAACTACTACAACAATGTCTTCTGCCCACAGGGTGGCAAATGTGTATCCTTGGGGCAGTTATCAAGCTTCTGCAGTGCTAAGGTGAACAATTATAATTAAAGACCTAGATAGGTGGGATGGAGGGGTGGGGGAGGGAGGTCCACGAGGGAGGAGATACAGGCATACATTAGCTGATTCACTTCCCTGTACAGCAGAAACTAACACAACATTTACTCCAATTAAAAAAAAAAAAAAGAAAAGACTATACCCTCAGATGTAAATTTCCCCAAATATTTTCCAAAACAGACATTTCTCAACCCTCCTTCACTATCTTATCAGAACATTGAGATTTTTTTATCTTTTGCATGTTATTATTTTTGGTAAATTTTTATCTGAGATAATTCAGCATGATCCTTCAGGACAGCCTTTTATTAAACATCTGTTTTACATATATGCAGTATAAATAACGGCACTAAATCAATTTAAATAACCAGTCAGAATTTTTTTCCTAAAGGAAAAACAAAGTATTAAGTAAAACCATGTCTTTTTGATTTATTCATGTCAAATTTTAAGTTCTAGGTATAAATAACTTAGAAAAAAAAATGTTTACACTGTTTAGAAATCTCTACCTTTTAGTTGAATGCTAAGTAGTTCAGAAGAATAAAGGTTGAATTCAGGTTGAAGAAGGAGGAATGCTTAGTGCAGTTTGAGTCAGAAAGTAAAGGCTAAGATGCATTGGATTACTTACCTAAGAAAAATCAAAGCAAAAAATGATGTTATGCAGAACTCCTTCTTTCAAAGTAAACCCCACCTAAATCAGAGTCAGCACAGATTTGAAAAGTCTAGGAATCAGAATGCCCCGGTGACATGATAGAATAGAGCAGCTCAGCAATGACTTATGGAAGTAGTACCCTCCGGTTTTCATGCTATACATGGCAGCCCTCACTATGGGCGTAATTCAGGCAACTTCCTGGGATGCAACAGCTCTATGACATCCTTGTCCAGAGCAAATGTATCTCGTTTACTGCAGAGCGGTAAAGAAATTTGTGCCGCTGGTTGCAGTGGGTGTTGACAATTCTACAACAAAGAACCATAACCCTACACCAAGTCATAGTTTATCCACAACCAGAATTCTCACTGCAGTTCTGGTTGCTAGAACACCCAAGCTTAACAAACTTCAGCGTCAGAGAAAAGCATTCTTAGTAAAGATCCCTGAAATCCATGGGGGAGAGCTGAAGCTACGCCTCTCCTGTATGTTATCATATCACTTATTGGTATTATAATCACTCTTTCTCTCCCTGTCACACACATGGACACATGTGGTATATACTAGGGACTGTGCTTTAATCACCCCTGAAAAAAAATAAAAGAAAGAAAGAAAAGAAAAGGTAAATGTCCCCCAAGAGCATTTCCAGAAACTGTAAGCTGCAATCCGAGCAATTTTATGAGTGTAGGAGTCAAATTTGGGCCATGAGTGATAATGAGATCATCTTTATCAGTTTGATATCTAGTGGTCTTACAATACTTATTGTCCATTAACCCATTACAATATTTATTGTCCATTAATCTGCACACTGCTGTGTTTTGGTCCTAATGACTTGTGTGTGTGCGCACATGAACATATATTGAACTTCGGAACCAGACTGAGTTGGGATAGAATCCTGGCTCCTCCTTTAAAGGTTGAGTGACCTTGAACAAGCTACATAATACTTGCCATTTTAAGTTTCTTCATCTATAAAATGCAGCTAATTATACTGACTTCACCTAATTATGAGAATAAAATATGGAACTCATTTAAATACCTAAAAGGAAATTATCAACAGTTAGAGCTCAGTGATGTCAGCTCTCTGCGGTTTACTATCCTGCCAGTACCTACCTAATCAGCCTGACTCTCCTCCCCTTTAAGCTGTTGTTTGTTAGTTAACAAGGGGTAACTCTGGCATAATGGAAAGAATAACAGGGCAGGGAAGAAATGGATTCAAGCCCAAGTTCTGCCTCATATTAACCAACCAACTTTAAACAAAGCACTTGAGGGGTCTATGAATGAGAGCCATGTGTCCTTGGACAATTAATATCCCTGACATCAAATATTTTGGGGTATAATTCAATTTGTTCATTTTAATGATTTTAACCAGGGCTGAGTGTCTAGAAGAAGGATGGATGCAGGCTGCACTGTGGGCAGTCTCATCATAGTCACCTGAACAAGGGTGAATGCAAAGAGCAAACTGATATTGGGATCTATTCTCTGAGCCTCATTTCCTCAACTGCAAAATGGGAATGATACCTTTTTGCATGCTTACTGTAACCAGGTACTTGTGTGTGTGTGTGTGTGTATGTATATATATATATATTATATATATACATTATATATGTAATATATATATTATAAAATATATACATACACACACAAGTGATAGCCCATTGAAAGTGATACATGTAAGTTTCAGTGGGATATTAATGGGTTCAATGTCTTAACATAAAGGAAAAGTAACTTAAGTTACAAAGTGTACTTGTCTCTCTTCCTCATTATGTTCTAAAATCCAATGAAGACTGGACCAGTGTCTGTTTTACTTGTAGACAATATTTAAACACACAAAAGAACAAAGAACAATAAAGGATGTTGAAAGAATGTTTGTTTAGTGAATGCATTGCTCAAGATCACGTCTAATACATAGCAGAACTGGCTCCGGAACACAGGTTTTCTTTATAATAACCTAAACTCATGTTGGATGGGAGGAGGGGGGACGAGGCCTCAGATCATATGTAGAATGGAATGATTAGAATTAGGAATATTTACTTAGGCAGGTGACACTAGCAAGGCATATGGAAATGTAGTTTTTGTAACAAGACATATACTGCTTGTGACCATTTGCCTGTTAATGGTGGATTAAAAAGTATGGTAAACAAAAGGTTAAAAAGCAGTGATTCCCAAATGTTGATGTACATCCAAATCACCAGGGAATCTGTAAATATTACGGACGTGTGGCTCCTGAAACATTCCCAGTTAATTGGCATGGGGTGCTAAAAAGGCATCAGGAGTTTTTAAATCTCCTTAAGTAATTCTAATTGTGACAAAGTTTGGCAATCACTGGCTTAAAGTCTATGCAAACTTTCATGATCTCATTTGCATTGTTATACATTCCTCAGGTGTATTGCCTCTGCTACCGTCCTCAACTAGAAATCCTAAGAGAAGTACCCAGATGAAATCTCCCAGCACTCTACACGTTAGAGCACATGACCCTCCCCTTCTCCCTTTCTGACCTCCTCTCCCTCTCTGGCTTTGAAGCTGGCCTTTGTCTTTCCAGTCCCAGTGCACTTACTCTAGCAGAGACCTGGACCAGAGCTTGCAGGGTTAGGCAATACACCTTTCGAATACCTTGTCACCTGAGCTGTCTCTGGATCCAGAACTTTAGGTTCAGATTTCTCTTCATTTGCGCCAGCTGTATTGATCAATGACTTCCTAAAATGCGCATTCTCCCCCGTATTAGCTCCTGAATTTTCCCATCCTAAACTTCATCCTAAAGTTCACTGTGGCAAAGGGGGCATTACAGGAAGACTTAGCATAGAATCCTAGCTCTACATGGATCCTCCATCAGCTCTTGGACACCATCGCTACACACCATTTCCTATGTAGCCATATTTACCACAGTGCCAAATCTCTACATGGAACCTTCCCTGATCTCTCTCAATCAGATGTGTTTTCTCCTCAATTTGAGGCCTCATAAAACTTGACTAACCCAGCTGCAGCATAGTCCAGCTCAAGGGTGTTATATTCAAGAATTCCTGTATTAAATTTCATCCACTCTCCTTATTAACACTGTGAATTTGAGTGGGTTACTTAAGCTTTCTGAAGCAAGATTCTTTTTTTTTTATTTAATAAAGTTTTCTTTGTGTGTGGGGTGCAGTTAGGTATAATGTACGTCAAGTAGCTAACTCAATGCCTGATACATATTAGATGTGTAATAAATAATAGCTATTATTTTACATTTTATGGGCCAGATCATATTTTTCCTTATATTATGGTTATTTAAGAACTTCTTTGAGAATGCTTTTTGTATTATGGATTCCACCAATATGTGAGTTGCATCTTACTCCTTTTTAAATAATCTGCGGTATAGACATATGCATTTAAGAAACATTCTTTTCTAAATATTTTCTTATTTAAATTGAAGAAATATTTAAGAATGTGACTTTGTTGTACTTATTTTGGCTCATATATCAGTGACATTTTTCTAGATTGTGGGTAAGGCAGTATATATATGAGCTCCACATAGATGACACTCAGAATATTATTGAATAATTTAAGGTATATGCAGTGGGATGTTACTTAATCTATGCAGATTGCTGCTACAGAGGAAAGGATTAAAACCAAGCTGGGGTGATGGAAATGATTTTTCTGCAGAGAGCTGTCCCTCCCATTCAGCTGTCATACCACCTGCCACTGGTTCTGTCCTTATAGCCTCTCAGTGAAACAGCCTGGATGTGCATGGATCAAAAGAAGAACCCAGAAAGGGACAGTGGGGGTTATATTCTACTCTCCAATTATATTAACTGATAGCTCCCACATTATATAAAAGTCAAGAAGTTCATAATGTAACATATTGCTTGTTCTTAAGATTAAAAATGTAACTGTGATATAGCTTTGCCAAAGGGGATCTCCACATTGATTCAGAGGTAAGGCTTTCCCAAAGTGCTAATAATAGAAAATAAATAAGTCAGTGGAAAGTATGTGTTAAAAAATTCAAGATATATTGCTTTAAAAGAAAATTTACCTGGTAAGGAAACCAAGTATGAAAAAGTATTTATGAAACTTAATTTTGTGGGGCTATTCTATAGACTTTAAAAAATGATGTTTCAAAATGACTTACTTTCTAGTAAGTCTCTTATTCATTTGTTGCACAATTCCTGTTTTCCAAAGATAAATACCGTCTTTGCTTTAGGGAGAGTGACATTCAAATTTGATGCTAGTCACCGATTTAAGACCTTGAAATTTTATAAGCACCATAATTTTCTCTGTTAGTATAAGGATTCAGATCTAGGTACAATACAAGCAACTCTGGTAATAAACACTTGTCAATACATCTACAATACACTTTTCTAATAACCCAACTCAGATATTATATAAATAAGAAAAAGAGAATAGGAGAAGTGATACCAGAATTACAATGCTATGGTCCAGAAATATCTACCTAGAATTCTGAATTTGTCCCAAATTCTCATGCATACACTACATAATATACGTACTAAAATAGGTAATTTAAAGAGTTAAACTTTTATTAAAAGTATAAAAGAATAGGCAAATACTAGGAAAACTCTTGATTTAGTGTGATAGTTATTTTAAAAAGAAAATAAAACACTATCTCAACTGTTTGAGTAATCTTATTTAGCCTCTAGAAAAATGTAGTAAAAACTAATGTAAAGAATGAGTTAATTTGCACACTGGAATGAAAGGGAAAATTTTATAAATTAAGAGTTCTTTTCAACGCTATTCTGTAAAATTTTAAATTGTATCTACAAATAGTTTGATGGGTATAACTATGTGTTCTAGCTAGTTCTATATAAATACACATTTTAATTTTAATTCTTTCATCATTGGCATGTTTGAATGTGTGCTGACGCTTAAAAATTTTGTTAAAATGACCTTTAAAAAATATCATCATCCTGTTTAAAATCTCCAAAGGTACATTATCATATGCCTTCGCTGCAATGAGAAATCTACAGGGAAAACGAACAAAAAAAGCCGAACAAATAACAACAAACAAAAACAACCTTGAAATCTACAAAGGGCAGTGAAGTTGTTCTGCCTCTTTTCAGTCACCTCCCTTCTTCGACTACCAGCCCCTTTGCTTTACTCTAAAGCTGAGCTGAAAGGCAACATATAGTCAGGCGTCCAGTTAGGGGGCAGCCCTCGGTGGCCCATCAGAATTTCCAGATCTATTGCATCACACTTCCTCCCTGGGTGTGACATCAAAGGCAATCCTGGTCCAGCCAAGTGGACTGGAGGAGTGTAGCCTTTCTGAGCAGCTGTGCGGGAGACACCCGGCAGCAAAGGTCTTCAAGGGTGCGCAATTAATTGGGCAAAGAGAGGCCCAAAGGGCTCCTACATGCACCTTCTGGGAGCAGGGCTGTAGCAGCTCTCGATCGGTGAGTCCAAGTACACTTAAGTCTGTGCAATACGACCCGGGTCTTGTAAACCCTCCTCCCCGGACACCACGTCTCCGCTCCCAGCCCCTCTTTCCAGCCCTAATTATCCTTTCAAAGCCATTTTCCCTTCGTTGTCCTTCTACAGCCAGAGGAAAAGCTCCTCTCGCCTCTCCATCCTCGCCCTCACACAGACCCTCCTTTTGGACACGCCCCCATCCACCCACCCCCGCCCCGTGCACACAGACCCACTGTGGAGCCCTTGCTCGCGCTGAGCGGGAAGCAGCAGACAAATTCCACCCAAGGTGTTGATTCAGTTCGTTCCAACCCAGACTCTGGCTCACCTACAATGGTGGGGGAAGGGAGGCCGTGACTCTGAGATGAGGTGGAGAGGAACCGTTACCTACACCCTAACTTTACGTGGTCAGTGTGGTCTTCTCTTAATTTATATTATTTAAATATAAAAACACATTTTAGGGTGATGTGATGGACCGATCTTATATTGGGCAACATGAGTTGAAACTTTAAAGAACCGTCCTCTAGAGCTTCATTTAACAACAAATTTGTGCATCTGTTTCACCAGAACTTATCACCACTCCCAGGTTTCTTGACAACTGAGCTATTTTTACCTGCAGAGAACTAAAGAGGAGCTGGAGGGTATTTAAAACAACACATTCCCAACAGTTTGGAAATATGAGTCTGTGTCCTTGTGTAATATCTTCCTGGACAGCTGCCTCTGTTCTAACAGCTCTGGAACCCTGCTTTTGACTGACCAGACCCTTTCTGAAGCCTGCTGTGCAGGGTCTGTGGAAGTCATCAGGCAACTCAGGCCTCGTATCTACAAGAGGCTCATTATATGTTTATCAGTGAGTGATGCTGCGAAGAGACAGGGATGCTTCTTACCTTGGGGACTCTCTGCAGTTTATTTCAATTATTTTTCACACACAATTACTGATTACTGATTACCACAGTTGCATTGCACTACGGGCCTGGATTAAACTCTAGCTCAGGGATTCTCTGCTTGCAGTACTCAAAAGGTTTCTTAGTGTCTTTAATACTCAAATGTCTTCATTGGTAAAATCGTAAAATAATACCCAGCCAGCAAATGTGCTGGGGGAATCAGCTAGTACAGGGACTAGCTATACTAAGTCAAATCTGGGGAAGCAGTTCTTGCTTTGACTCTTGACTTTTTCTCTATCCCTTCTCTTTCACCGTCACCCGATGACTGTGGAGCCCTAAGAAGGGTGATATTTTTAAAGAGTTGAGAGCTGCATTCCATTTCCATCAATTCAAGGTAATGAGAAGCTCCACTGCCGTGCACACCTGCGCTCAAGAAGCTGACCTAGGCTCGGGAAGGATAGATGTACATTTTCTCAAACTGCATCATTATCGCCATCATCACATTCTCATAACCCCCATATTGTCATCACCCTCATCAATAATATTTATAGCTAGAACTTAATCAAGTGTTTACTATGGTCCAGGCCCTCTCCTAACCTGTTTATGTAGAACTCATTTAAGCATCACCATACCCCTTTCAGTTAGGCACTACTCATTTCTATCAAAGTTGGAGAAGCAGGGGCTTCCCTGGTGGCGCAGTGGTTGAGAGTCCGCCTGCCGGTGCGGGGGACGCGGGTTCGTGCCCCGGCCCGGGAGGATCCCACATGCCGCGGAGCGGCTGGGCCCGTGAGCCGTGGCCGCTGAGCCTGGGCGTCCGGAGCCTGTGCTCTGCAAGGGGTGAGGCCACAGCAGTGAGAGGCCCGCGTACCACAAAAAAAAAAAAAAAGTTGGAGAAGCAGCACAGCATAGTAACTGGGCCGTTAGTCACTAGAGTTAAACTTGCTGGGCTTGATCCTTGTACACTGAGTGCTAGGCTGTGACCTGGGACATGTTATTAATCACTCTGTGCTCTATTATTCTTAATAAAATGGGATGATGAATATGATGTGTACCCACTTCATAAGAATATTATAAAGATTACAAGAGTTGAAGTCATATATAATGCTTTGAACATATTTCAGAGAATAAGAATTACACAAATGTTTACTATTTTTTACCTCTGTAGTTTAGATGCAGAAACAGACTCGGGGTTTAACTGACTAGACTAGGTTTATGCAATTTTTAAACACTGGTGCCAAGATTTGGCCATAGGCAATCTGATTCTGCAGCTTCCATTCAAAACTTCTATACTCCACATCTAAATAGAGTTTAATCACTAAACCTGTCAACCACTGGAGAACTGGCAAAATGTCATCTAAACCTAAGGGCCTGGGACTGGCACGTCCCCACAGGCTGGAGTGGAAATGAAATACAGCTTGGTTTGGAGATTTCCATGATACTCTCTAAACAGGATAGAGACACATTGATTTAAAACTCTTCAAATCCTGGAGATTGAATTGCAGAAAAGGTCAAGAGCAGGGATACGGGAATCTGTCATTGGCCTTTTGAAGCCTCAGCTCAGATGGAGATTGAAAGGACAGACAAAAATCCCTCCTTGCCTTCCCTCTCCCCTTGGGTTCAGTAGACAAAGACTCAGAACAGCCTGTTCTGAGTGTGTGTAGGGAGCAGGGGTTGGACACCCAGGGAGGCTTAAGTTACTAAACTGAACGTGGAATCTAGTCTCTATGTTGGAGATAGCCAATGGTCTGGCTGCCCTGCCTGGGTAATTAGCCTCGGTGATGAAATCAACAGCTTTGTCAAGCAGAGTTTCTCATAATCCCAAACTAAGCACTCACCTGGCAGCTCTTTTAGGATGCATTTAGCAACAGCTGTGATCGAGAAGTTTGGCTCCAAAGTTCTAACCCCATATTTTATAAGAACAAACACACACTTTTTTCCTCTTTGTTGTTTTTTTATTATGTCCTTTGAGCCAAGCTTTTCTGGACTTCAAGAGTATTTCTTGTGGTTGGTTTTTTTCCCTTTTTTTTCCCCTCAAATCTGGCACCCCAAGTATTGCATGGCAGAGTTGATTCAGAAGCAATCCCCAAGCCTTCTACTTGGGGGTCCAACCAGCCCTAAATGAAAACCGTCAGGGCCAGCACTGGGGGAGCCTAAAGTTGGAACACAAGATTTGTAACGGGGGCAGGTTGCCAGAGACCCTCTTCTTTGTTATAAAGAGCTCAGGATACTCAATTAGGTATTCTAGAATGCCATGTTCTCTTCTGAGCCTCCAGAAAGCATAGTACAAGGCATATAGCTCCTTGATTTATTTTTTAATTTGGGACTTTGATTTTTTTCCAAAAATGAAGACAGAGTTCGGCATCATTAAGAAACCTTTTCACCTAAGCAGTAATCTGGGAACACATAAAAGTCCTGTCTGTAGGAGTTAAGTCAGGTAGTGTCAGTCCCTCCCTCAGAGCACGTCTCACTGTTTCACTGGCTCCCTTTCCACAGTTCGGAGGCTGAGACCAGACTGGCTGTGGCTCTTTATTTAGAGCATGGGCTTGTGCTGAGTTTTGTTCATTGCTTCTTGAGTTCTGACCTTTGATATACAACCCATCTTCAGGGTGCGCAAGCTGTGACCTGGGTTCAAAAAACATCCTGGCACACTTTCACTTTCCGAATTTCATGTACGAATAAAGGATTTCATACTTTACTCCATTCATTTGATTTTTTGTTCCCAAGATCTTCATAAAATTGATAAAGACCTATGATAGTAAAATATTCTTTGCAATACCTTTTCTCATCTAAGAACTAAATACACATAAAACACATACACATGAGTATAAAAAGAAACCTGTGGAAATCTGAATAAGATAAATGGGTTGTAACAATGTCAATTTCCTTTTTTTTCCCCCAAGTCTTTTATTGAATTTGTTACAATATTGCTTCCGTTTTACGTTTTGGTTTTTTGGCATGTGGGATCTTAGCTCCCCAACCAAGAGATCGAACGCACACCCCCTGTATTGTAAGGGGGAGTCTTAACTAATGGACCATCAGGGAAGTCCCCTGTACTATAGTTTTGCAAGTTGTTACCACTGAGGCATGAGGAATACTGGGTAAAAAGAATAAGATCTCTCTCTACTCTTTTTTCTTTTTCCTTTTTTAATTGGGTAAAAAAACCCTAGCCAATCGAGTTTTGTTCTTTTACAGTCTTATTGAGATTATTTGACATACAGCACTATATAAGGTTAAGATGTACAGCATAACAATTAAAATTACTTACATAATGAAATAATTAACACCTTAAGTTTAGTGAACATCCATCATTTCCTGCAGATGCAAAATAGAAGAAATTGAAAAAAATTTTTTTCCTTGTGAAGGGAACTCTTAAAATTCACTCTCTTAACAATTTTCATATATAACATACAGCAGTGTTCATTAGATTAACCACGTTCTACATAACATTCTCTTATACTTATTTATCTCATAACTGGAAGTCTGTACCTTTTGACCACCTTCATCCAATTCTTCCTCTGCCCACTCCCTGACTCCAGAACCACAAATACAATCTCTTTTTCTATGAGTTCTTGTTTGTTGGTTGGTTGAAGTATAATTGACCTACAACACTGTTAATTCTTGGTTCACAACATAGTGATCTGATATTTCTATATGTTAAAAAATGATCACCATGATTAGTCTAGTTAGACTTTGTCACCATACAAAGATATTACTTTATTATCTACTCTACTCCACGTGCTGTACAATTCATCCCCATGACTCATTCATTTTGTAACTAGATGTCTGTATCTCTTAATCTCCTTCATCTATTTGACTCATCCCCGAACCCCTCCCCTCTGGCAACCACCTGTTCGTTGTTTGTAACTATGACTCTGTTTCTGTTTTGTTATGTTTGTTTATTCGTTTTGTTTTTTAGATTCCACGTATAAGTGAAATCATGGTATGTGTCTTGCTCTGTCTGACTTATTTCATTTAGCGTAATACCCTCCAGTTTACTCCACATTGTCACAAATAGAATGATTTCACTCTTTATTATGGTTGAGTAATATTCCATTGTATATAAATACCACATATTCTTTATCCATTCGTCTACCAATGAGCACTTAGGTAGCTTCCATTTTTTGACTGCTGTAAATAATGCTATGTTGAACGTAGGAGTGAATCTATCTTTATGAATTATTGTTTTTGTTTTTCTTGGGAAAATGCCCAGGAGTGGAATTGCTGGATCATATGGTAGTTCTTTTGTTAATTTTTTGAGGAACCCCCATATGGTTTTCCATAGTGGCTCCACCAATTTATACTCCCATCAAGAGTGGACAAGGCTTCCCTTTTCTTCACATCCTCATAAACACTAGTTATTTGTTGTCTTTTTGATAATAGCCATTCTGACAGGTGTGAGATGATATCTCATTGTGATTTTGATTTCCATTTCCCTGAGGATTAGTGATGCTGAGCATCTTTTCATGTGTCTATTGACCATCTGTGTGTCTTCTTTGGAAAAATGTCTATTCAGGTCTTCTACCCATTTTTAATTGTTTTTTTTTTTGACATTGAGTTCTATGTGTTCTTTATATATTTTGGATATTAACCTCTTATCAGATATATCATTTGCAAATATCTTCTTCCATTGAGTAGGCAGCTTTTTAATTCTGTTAATAGTTTACTTCACTGTGCAAGGCTTTTTAGTTTGATGTAGTTCCATTTATTTATTTTTGGTTTTGATTCCCTAGCCTGAGTAGCCAAAAAAAAAAAAAAAAAAAAAATCACTAAGACTGATGTCAAAGATAACACTGCATGCGTTTTTTTTCTTGTAGTTTTATTGTTTCAGGTCTTACATTTAACTCTTTAATTCTTTTTGAGTTTTTGTATGTAGTGTGAGAAAGTAGCCTCCTTTGAGTCTTTTGCATGTAGATATGTAGTTTTTCCACAACCATTTATTGAAGAGACCATCTTTCCCCCATTGTATATTCTTGTCTCCTTTGTCATAGATTAATTGACCATATAAGTGTGGGTTCATTTCTGGGCTCTCTATTCTGTTCTATTGATATGTGTCTTTTTTGTGCCAGTGCCATACTGTTTTGATTACCTAGCTTTGTAGTATAGTTTGAAATCAGGGAGTGTGATACCTACAGCTTTGTTCTTTCTCAAGATTGTTTCAGCTGTTTGAGGTCTTTTGTGTTTCCCTACAAATTTTAGAATTATTTATTCTAGTTCTGTGAAAAGCACCATTGGTATTTTGATAGAGATTGCATTGAATCTGTAGATTTCCTTGGGTAGTATGGTCATTTTAACAATATTAATTCCTCCAATCCATTGGCATGGTATATCTTTCCATTTGTTTGTCATCTTCAGTCTTTCATCAGTGTCTTACAGTTTTCTGAGTAAAGTCTTTTACCTCTCTAGTTGGATTTATTCATAGATATTTTATTCTTTTTGATGCAGTTGTAAATGGGATTGTGTTCTTAATTTCTATTTTTGATAGTTCATTGTTAGTGTATAGAAATGCAATTGATTTCTGTATATTAATTTTGTATCCTACAACATCCCTGAATTCATTTATTATTGATAGTTCTAATAGTTTTCTGGTGGCATCTTTAGGATTTTCTCTGTTTAGAATCATGTCATCTGCAAACAGTGACAGCTTTACTTCTTCCTTTCCAATGTGGATTCCTTTTATTTCTTTTAATTTTGTGATTGCTGTGGCTAGGACTTCCAATGCTATGTTAAATAAAAGTGGTGAGAGTGGACATCTTTGTCTTGTTTCTGATCTTAGAGGAAATGCTTTCAGCTTTTCATCGTGAGGATATTGATGGTAGGTTTGTCATACATGGCCTTTATTATGTGAGATATGTTCCCTCTATACCCACTTTGTTGAGAGTTTTTTATTTTATCATAAGTGGATGTTGAATTTAGTCAAAATCTTTTTCTGCATCCAATGAGATTACCATATGATTTCTGTTCTCTAATTATTTAAGGTAATATATCACACTGACTGATTTGGGGATATCCCTTGTATCCCTGGGATAAATCCCATTTGATCATGGTATATGATCCTTTTACTGTATTGTTGAACTTAGTTTGCTGATATTTTGTTGAGGATTTTTGCATCTATGTTCATCAGTGATGATCATCCTACAATTTTCTTTTTTGTGGTGTCCTTGTCTGGTTTTGGTATCAGGGTGATGCTGGCCTCATGAAATGAATTCTGAAGCTTCCCTTCCTCCTCAAGTTTTAAAAATATTTTTAGAAAGATTGTCTTTAATTCCTCTTGAAGCATTCTGTAGGATTAATATGTGAAGCTGTCTGGCCATGGACTTTTGTTTGTTGGGTTTCTTTTTTTAATTGCTGATTCAATTTCATTACTGGTGACTGGTCTGTTAATATTTTTTTTTTTTTTTTTTTACAGTACACGGGCCTCTCACTGTTGTGGCCTCTCCCGTTACAGAGCACAGGCTCCGGATGCACAGTCCCAGCGGCCATGGCTCACAGGCCCAGCCACTCTGCAGCATGTGGGATCCTCCCGGACCAGGGCACGAACCCACGTCCCCTGCATCGGCAGGCGGACTCTCAACCACTGCGCCACCAGGGAAGCCCTGGTCTGTTAATATTTTGTTTTTCTTCCTGATTCAGTCTTGGAAGATTGTACATTTCAAGAATTTATCCATTTCTCCTAAGTTTTCCCTTTTATTGGCATATAATTGTTTGTAGTAATCTTTTATGATCCTTTGTATTTCTGTGGTGTTGATTATAACTTCTCCTATTTTATCTCTGATTTTTTAATTTGGGCCCTCTCTATTTTTGTCTTGATGTGTCTGGCTAAAATTTTATCAATTTCGTTTAGCTTTTCAAAGAAGTAGCTCTTAGTTTCATTGATCATTTCTACTTTTTTAGCCTCTATTTCATTTATTTCCACTTGATGTTTATTATTTCTTTCCTTCTACTAGCTTTGGGTTTTGCTTGTTCTTCTTTTTCTAGTTTTGTTAAGTGTAAAGTTAGGTTGTTTATTTGAGATTTTTCTTGTTTCCTGAGGTAAACTTATAGGCTTCCATCTTAGAACTGCTTTTGCCATGTCCTAAAGACTTTGGATCATTGTGTTTTGTTTTCTTTTGTCTCCAGGAATTTTTTTGATTTCCTCTTGTTTTTCTTCAGTGACCCATTGGTTGTTTAGTCACATATGTTTAGCTTCTGTGTGTTTTACTGTTTTTTCTTATAGTTGATTTATAGGTCATAGCCTTGTGCTCAGAAAAGATGGTTGATATGATTTCAATCTTCTTAAATCTAGTGAGACTTGTTTTGTGGCCTAGCATGTTATCTATCCTGGATAATATTCTGTGTACAATTGAGAAGAATGAGCATTTTTTTTGTTTTGGAATGGCAGGTTTCACATATATCAAGTTCATCTGATCTAATATGTCATTTAAAGCCAGTGTTTCCTTGTTGATTTTCTGTCTGAATGATTTGTCTATTGATGTAAGTGGGACATTACATTTTCCTACTATATTGTTGTGATACTGTCAATATCTCCCTTTATGTTTGTTAATATTTGCTTTATGTATTTGGCGCTCTTATGTTGGGTCCATATATATTTATAATTGTTATATCTTCCTGTTGGATCAATCTCTTTATCTTTATATAATGTCCTTCATCTCTTGTTACAGTCTTTGTTTTATAGTTTATTTTGTCTGATACAAATATAGCCACTCCAGCTTTCTTTTAGTTTTCATTTGCGTGGAGTGCCTTTTTCCCACCCCTCACTTTCAGTCTGTACATGTCTTTACATCTGAAGTAGATCTCTAGTAGGCAGCATATATATGGCTCTTGTTTTTGTATTCATTCAGCCACTCTTTTGATTGCAGCATTTAGTCCATTTACATGTAAAGTAATTGGTAGGAATGTACTTATTGCCATTGTGTTAATCATTTGGGGGTTGTTTTTGTTGTTCTTTTTTGTTCCTTTCTTCTTGCTTTGCACTCCTCCCTTATGATTTGATGATTATCTTTAGTGTTATATTTGGATTCTTTTTTCTTTTGTGTGTGTGTATTATTCTAGACTTTTGTTTTGTGTTTACCATGGGATTTATATGCATGGCCTGCTGGTACAGTATTTGGAGCTCACCAGCCATTTGTGGGTTACCTACCCAGGGGTGTGGGTATATTAACTATCTTCTTACCTGTATCTTCATGGTTCCTTCTGTATATCTTTAGTTGTGGAATATCTTTTCTTCTAGTCTTCAAACTAGAAGACTAGAACTATCATTGTTCTCAATGATAGTTGCTCTGTAAATAGTTGTAACTTTGGTGTGTTTTGGGAGGAGGTGAGCTCAGGGTCTTCCCACTCTGCCATCTTGGCCACTCCTCTCTGTATTATTTCTAACAATGGTATTAAAATTACAATTATCTTAAAATGAACATTTTAATTTTTTAAAAAAATATGAGCTCCAAAAAGAAATGTTTTGTGGTTAACAGGTACAGGTCATTCTAGTCAAGCTCTTACTGACTGTAGTATCAACAACTCTAAGAAAAAAGATTTATCTTATATGAGCAAGGATTATCTTGACTTATTTCTTAAGTAAGAAGGATTGGAATTGATTAAGCTGTCTTTCTCCACAAAGGATTCTCCTGCTGTATAATAAAAGAACATGCACAGATTTTCTTTGTTGCACTTGTGAATTATCCTTGCCTATGCCTGCCTAGCTTGGTAGAAAGGATTCTTGAATTTGTATTTTCAGAAAACCTGAATTTAGGTCTAGCCCATGGCACCAAAATTTGCTTTGCTTCTCTTTTCAGATTCAGGGTTCTCAGCATTCTTAGTCTACTCTTCTGAAATACAAGAGGATGTCAAGATGAAGAATGACAATGACTAGCCAATCTCTCTAGTTTCAGCTACATCTAAAAGGTTGTGACTCTGGACTTCCAGTCCTAGCACAAATGTGCTTTATAGGCACAAATAACCCTCCACATCTGGACTTTGAAGAAAACAGCTGGAGGCACCATTCTTACTTTTGTGTAATAAAGCACATTTTTACAGAGCGGATTGGGGGACAACCTCTCACTCGATTTTCATTAAAGAATAGCCAAGAGTGTTAATGACATCCCTCCAGGAGGCCCTGAAATTTTGTCCCAAGGTTTGGTAATAAAATGTAATATTTCATCACAAGTTTGTTAGAGCTGGGCTTGCTGCCTTTGGGAGAGATTGGCATCAATCTACAACCTCTTCAGGAAAAAAAAAGTGAGAAGCAATTGAGGGAAAAATGAAATGGACCTTGTACTTATAAAGATCTATGCTGGGTAATCTGGCAAGGAGAAGGTCTTCTGATAAACAGGAAAATTCTGACTGAGAATGGGGAGAGAGGAAGAATATTAAGAGAATATTAAGAGAAGAATATTAAGAGAATATTAAGAATATTAAGAGAAGTGCTCTTTCAGTTGAGACATGGACTTCAACATTTATTGAAGTAATTTTTACTAATACATAGTCAGAAGTACAAATTATATGAGAATTTTCTGGGCAGTTGTTGAGATGTACAGACTCCTAAGGTCCACCAAGGGTCTATTAACCAAAAAAGCTCTAATCATCTCAAATCTGCATTTTTAATGAGCACACTATAGTAGAGGCAATTCCTATTTCCATGCTTTAGGACAGAGGTACTTATGCCCCCAGTTACTAATAGTACTATCTGTTGTTAAATGATAGTTGAGTTACTCCCTGGGAGTTTCCCAACTCTGAATTCTTTTCCCCTGTCTCTGCCCCAGAATATCCTTCACCCAATTACTGATTGATATGGAGGGAGAGGGGTATTAACAAAAACATGGGCCCCTTGCCTAAATTTAGGAAAACTCTGGAGGGCCATTCCATTTCTAGAAGCTCTGAGGGATAGACTAGGGTCTTAGTTTCAAATGCACCTTAAACAACTTTTCCTCTGTCCATTCCTATTTCCCACACTATTTTTCAGTTTTTTTTTTTTTTCAAAAAGCAGACCTAATAAACTACCTGGAAAATAAAAACTTTAATTTCAAAGTATTATTACTGAGGAATTGGATGGAAGACACACTGTAAATAAGTATTTTTCTAGGTGCTTATCTCTAGACTTCAGAAAAATCAACAACAAAAGACCTCAGTCCTGGACTATGGTGTAAAAGTCCAGGAATCTGTTTTAAACTTCATGGGTTGCCACCTACACTCTTAAGTCATTCAAAAGTTGCTGCAGAGGACCAACTGGAAAGGGCGGCTGTAACGAGCATGTTCATTGTGCAAGTAACAGTAGAAATGGTGACCACAAGAAACATCAGCAAGAGAAAAGCAATGGAAACAATGTTAAATGGAAGCTGCAACAGAGCAAGAAGACAGCTTCAGAGGTAGCTCAGTGGGGTGTCAAGGATATAGAGCAGCATCACAACCCCTCGTGGAAGGAAAGGACTTGGACAGTCACTTCGGAGACTAGGTGTCCTGTAAGAAGTAAAGTCAGTGGAAGACAGGGGCAGTTGGCATTCCAGCAGTCATGTTCATGAGGGTTCAGCAAGAGACTCATTATCGATTTGTGGGTTTACTGTTAGAGTCTGGGACAACAAGTGTAGTTGATACATACAAAATAGTCTGCTCATCCTTCCTCATCTTCTGAATTCTGCTCTCCATGGTCACCATGCAGGAGGGTGACTCTGCTTCACAACACACCTACACGGGTGAGGGGGGATACTGAGCTGAGTTTAGCGAATCACAATTTCTTCCTCAAGCCCCCTTGGAGGAGATGACCTAAATGACAGGAAGAAGCCAACCGTGCCAAGTTCATAGAGAAGAGTGCTGTAGGAGCTACAGGTAATGATTCCAAAGTGGGAAAAAGCTTGTCTTGGCTGAGAAACAAAAACTGCCAATATGTAGTGTAGTAAGGAAGAAAGATAGAAGCTCAACAGGAAATCATGGAAACAGACAGAAGGCAGATCTTGTAGGACCTTATGGAACAGGGCGTCCTGAGACAGAAGACATCTGAAAGCTTCTAAGCACACGAGTGACATGATCTCACACTGGCTGTTCCCTGGAGAAATACAGACGAGCAAGTGCAGAAGAAAGATAGATAGGTGTCTCTGACAATAGACACAGGATGATGGCAGCGTGGCTAGGGTGGAAGCAATGAGGATGAAGACAAGTGTCCACAATGACTCAGGCCCTAATCTGACCTGTGCCATGGGAAAATCTGAATGTCTCCTTCCAATGCTCAGAACTAATAACAAGAACTCAAATTGGAAGAGTTTTCTGAATTTCTGACATCCTATGAGGTTTGTAAAGGGGAGTCCTTGTAGTTTTACAGGTAGAGAAATTGGGGTGTCCACCCACAGTCAACCAGAACACGGACAGTGGCTCCAGGACTCAAATCCATTGGATGATAATGCCAGGCTCTTCCTACTGGCCCATCGACCACACTTTAGATGTTCCGAAGCCTTTGTTTTTTCAGATGCAGAATTGTCTGTACTGAGTTCTTCTGGAGGTCAGAACAGACAGTTATAGCAGTTGTCCCGTCTGTGTCTAAAGGAGAAGAAGGCCACCTATTTCTAGAGAAAATCTTAAGGCTGTAGCAAAGCCCCAAATTGGGTGAATTAAAATGCATTTTTGAGGGCTTCCCTGGTGGCGCAGTGGTTGAGAGTCTGCCTGCCGATGCAGGGGACACGGGTCCGTGCCCCGGTCCAGGAAGATCCCACATGCCGCAGAGCGGCTGGGCCCGTGAGCCATGGCCGCTGAGCCTGCACGTCCGGAGCCTGTGCTCCGCAATGGGAGAGGCCACAACAGTGAGAGGCCCGCGTACCGCAAAAAAAAAAAAAAAAAAAAGCATTTTTGAGAAGTAGAAGTCCTTTATATTTGAGTTAAATGTCCCAGTCCTTGGTCTAGTGGTTTGCTGAATAAAGAAAGTTTAGAAAACAGTAAGGAATGAATGAAACAAAAAACGAGGAAAGGAACATTAATGCAGTTAGTTGTTTAGGAAAGAGGGGAGAGAAAAGAAAACTGTATTAAACCTCTATTATGTGGAAAGTATTCCTTCTAGGTACTTTTCATATGCTGTCTTAATCACACAATAACTCTAAGAGGTGAGTGTCATCCCCATTATCATTTAGATGAGGAAATGATGCTCCAATAAAGTGAAGTAATTTTCTCAAGTTTCTACAGCTGATGGGTAGCAGTGTAATCATTTGAATACAAGTAAATCTGTAACAAAAGCCAGAAGACACCTTGAATCAAAGCTCTAAACTTGTTCTGGCCTTGTGGACTTCCAAAGTGAGTAATAAGGTAAAACTTCATTTTGGGGTGAGAACTTCAGAATCTCCATTTTTGACATGTTATGATATTTCTTAATGGTGCTGAAAATTTCAGGTACTGTGGTAGACTACCCAGGGTGGCTTTTTATTTAAAATCTAAATATCAAAGACTCATAAGCCTTAGAGCTTATAATTTACAATTCCTTTTGGCGGAAATGGATTCAAGCATAGTCTCAATGTCAAATTTAAGAGTAGAGTAACTGCCCAGAAATTGCAGATTTGAGGTTTTCTGCATTACAAATCAGGTCCAAAATATCTGGGTAAAAGAGACCCAGATGCTAGCCTCAGGGTTTATAGCCAGCTGTGAAGCCTTGAGAACAAGGTGGTAAAGTTAACTGAATTGCAGTTTATCTTTTGAGATAAAGATCTTGGACTTTCTACCCTCTCCCTTTCTTTCTTTGTACCTTTCCCCATTCCAACAAAGATCTGAGGCAGCTGAGTTGCACTGAATAACTTGAAGTTTTCTTTCTACACTGATTCTGCTAATAGCTTCATAAAACTGGCCAATCAACTTTGATTCCAAAAGGTCCTTCATCCAGGACTTTTATTTCCTGAAAGCTTTCATCTGGTTTTTTTTTTTGCTGTTTTTTTTTTTTTTTTTTTTTTTAGTTAAAGAGACACTTCACATGTCTGGAGAGATGGGGTGGGATGTGTACTTACATGACATACTCATGCCTCTGTTCTTTCTAAGACTGAACACATGTAGTGTAATTTTATCCTGATCTGGTCAAAAAATGATTGCATTTGATCTTGTGACTCAACTCAATCCGAGGCAGAGAATAAAATGCAACCTTTCCCTTCGTTTATACAGCAGTTGTGCCTCTTTTGAGTCATTGCTGTCATACATTGCCAAAGTTGTTTCAAAGATCAGGCTCACCCACTCACTGTACATTTTCCCAACATATCAGGATTAAGTTCTTTGTTGCCCTGAATAGCAGAGCTAAAATAAGCCATTTAGGCTTGTCTTAGCTACAGTGTGGAGAGCTTTCTGACAGCAAATGGGTAAACCAAACTCTTTTGAGAAGACCCTGTTTCTATAGCTCAGGGGCAGAGACAAAAGATCCTGCAAGCTCCTCCCTCTTTCCCCGTGGTCTTCACATCTGGAGCTGATTACTCAAGGCATAAGCAGGTTAAGCTCTGAGTATTGTTTCTCAATCTTGAGTGAAAACAAATCCAACTTGTGGTGTCAGGCATTGTATACCAGCATTGTCTAAACTATGTACTGCAGGATGATAGTGTTAATCCAGATATTAACCAACATCCTTGTGGAAAGGATACCATAGTTATCAAAGTGTAGAGATTTCTGTGTAAAAAGAGCCTGTCTTGCTGATTCATAAAGCTCATCAGCACGCTGAAGGTTTGTGAGAATTTCTTCAGTGAAGAAACTTGATATCCTCAGTGTTTCCTAATCACGCCTAAGGATAACACCCTTTTATCTCATGGAAGATCTTTCATCATCTCAGGGCACTGGAATAGCAAGCACTTACTACATTAAAAGTTTTCTTTCCAAGCACAGAGCCTGGCATATAGTAAACTCCTAATAAATATTTGTAGAAAGTCAAATAAGTACATGAATGAGTGAAATTCTATGAAGTAAGGATATATATTTATCTACACAGACTTGTACTGTGAATAATTTTTTTCTGACACAAGTACATTTAACATCACCCAACCCATGTTTATTGAGTTCCTGCTAGTTAAGAGGCTCTATGCTAGGAGTTGAGGACTGCAGAATCTAGAACAAGGTGATGGTAACACAGTATCATATATGGAAGAGAGATGGTAAGTATATGGTGCTATGGAATATATGTGGCAGTGGTACAGGGTAGATTTCTGGAGAAGGTGATATCTGAGTTGAGTCTTAAATGACAAATGAGAGTTAGCCATGCAAAGAGGTGACTCCACGAATATATCCAATGTGCATGTATAGGAAAGTCCTCACATGTGCTGTATTTAAGCAATTGTTAATCATTTATTATTACCCATATATTTTATGTTTTGAAGACAAAACTCACGATCAGAAATGCTTTTGTTGGGTAAGAGGACTGACTTTATATTCCAGGAAACCAGATAACAGAGGAACACATGTCAAAAATACCCAAAATATATCAAGGAAAACATGAACCACAAACCAAAACAGGAAATGCAGCGTTTAACATTAAGTTATTAAGTTAAAATTGTGATTTTTTTCAGAATTGTGCATCCTTATTACAGGAATTCTAGTGAATCACTGCTTCACCTTTCTCATAACTGAAAAAGAGCCTCCTACCCATAGATGTTCCTTTCTCTTAATTATGAAAGCGTCACAATCTCTATCTTCTCTTTCTGCCTTAAGTTATAAGTCTGTCCAGGGATAAAGGAGTTCTTTATAACTCCTGGACAGTTCTTTATAAATGGAAAGCTGGGAGCTTGATTTTTTTCTATAGAACTTCAACACTCTGGCTGTTTCTCAAGCTGTACTGGGAGTTTCACTCCCTCACCCACTTTTTTAGTTCACAAGCTTTTACGGAGTTCCTACCATGTGACAAACTATATACTAAGATCGGAAGATGGGATGCAGATACACTCTCACACAGTTCCTTCTTGCACTGAGTTTATCCACTAGTAAGAGAGACAGATATTAAGCAATCATAGAGATGAAAAAAAAAAGTACTAAAAATGTTCTATTAGATAGAATAGGGGAATGAACCTCATTATGGTAGTTGTGGAAGGCATCCCTGAGGAAGTAATGATTGAACTGGGGCTGAAGTGTAGTATAGAAGATAATTAAACAAAGATGGTGGTGGGAAGGAAATTAGGTTGGGAAAAGCCTTTGGAAATGCCCACAGGAGAGTAAGAGCGTGGTTTGCTGGAGAAACTCAAAGAATTCCTTTAAGGCAAGCAAAATTTATTATTTTTGAAATCCCAGCAAAGTCCGGCACATAATCACACTCAAAATCTGTTTGTTGAATGAATGCCTTAACTTAGTAGACGATGCCAAGGTAACTCTCTTTCTGGTGATAGAGGCATCAGCCCACTGCCCAAATCAAAAAGAAAGTGGAATCCTCACATCACAAAGCTATTCCTGTAAGCAAACTGCAAAGAATGCCACAGATTTTCTTTAAAGAAAATTCATTACTTGAGTCCATCCTTTATTCCTTGTTCTTTTATGTATTCATTTGCTTATTCACCAAATTGCTAGTCACTAAGGAGGATTCAAAAATGATGAAAATGTAAGTGTCACCTTCAGAAACCTTTTGGTCTACCGGGATATTAGGATGTGCACCGATATTCATAACACAAGGCAGAAGAAAAAGCCTGGACTGCATGACAGAGATGAAATGAAATATGAGAGTGAGGGGGAGCAAGAAATCCCTTTAAGTTGAGGCATTTGGGGAAGAAGATGGTAGTAAAATTATGCCTTGAATGAAGAATATAGAAGAATTTTGACAAATAGATATGGGGAGGGAAAAAGCCATTTCAGGTTGAGAGTAAAATGCAAACAAAGATAAAGGACAAAGTGTGTGCAAGAGGGAGCAAAAAATCTAGTTTAGTTAGACAGCAAAAATAGGAAGATGAAGGCTTGCAAGAGAGGATATAAGTAGATAATCATCAACCCTGGATATTTTTTTTTTTTTTTTTTTGGCTGCGTTGGGTCTTCATTGCTGCACGTGGGCTTTCTCTAGTTGTGGAGAGCGGGGGCTACTCATCATTGAGATGATCAGGCTTCTCACTGCGGTGGCTTCTCTTGTTGTGGAGCACGGGCTCTAGACACGCATGCTCCAGTAGTTGTGGCATGTGGGCTCAGTAGTTGTGGCTCATGGGCTCTAGAGCACAGGCTCAGTAGTTGTGGCATACGGGCTCAGTACTTGTGGTTAGCGGGCTCTAGAGCACAGGCCCAGTAGTTGTGGTGCAGGGGCTTAGTTGCTCTGTGGCATGTGGGATCTTCCCAGACCAGGGCTCGAACCTGTGTCTCCTGCATTGCTAGGCGGACTCCTCACCACTGCGCCACCAGGAAAGTTCCCGAGTCTTTCTTAAACATTTAATGCTTTTATCTTGTTGACACTGAGATTAAGTTAAACCTTGTATTCAGAGTTAGACCTTAGAAGGATAATTTTGACAGAAATGTAGAGAATCCATTGGATGAAACTGAAGTGGGGGAAAATGAAGGATTTAGGAAGTGTTTTTAACAGTTCAGGTAGGAAATACAGAACATCTTAACCAATGTGAGAGATGAATTTGAGGGACAAGGCAGAGGTGGAATCAAATGGTCGTAGTGACCTGCTGGTTACAGGGGGTGTAAAAGAAGGCAAAGATAGTATTTGGGCAACTGGAAGGTTGTGATGCTATTCATTAACTGAGGATGTGAAACGAGAGGCAGATTTTGAGGAAATATGATGAGAGTAGCCAAGGAAGTGACTGGAAGAACAATACCAGTTTATTATAAGCACACTTGAACCAAATCATGTTATAACCATAATGTTTGTGTGGGATATTCAAATCCAAAACACCATAAAGTAGTTCAGTTTACAACAATGGTAGCACCCTATTCAAAAATACCTGCATGCACTACGATCTTTCAAATTTAAACATCACATTCTAGTGTTCCTCCCAGTAGGATTATTGTCTTCCATGACCCATCCTGAAATTTACTTTCTGTAGTTAAATCTCAACTCTTACTTAATACACAGCCTATACCTTAATTAAACTTGTCAATTCTGTTTTAAAATCACATATCAGAATCACACCTCTATTGTCCATATTAATTCCCATATGATTCTTTTCATCTAAAAGTCCCTAGTTCCCACCCAACTTTGCACATCTTTAAGAATCACCTCAATACCATGCTATCTCGAAGCCTACCTTTACAGAACTAATTGTACATTTCATTCCTTCTTTTTTTATACCCACTATTTACACTCCTATTATTTCATTTTGTGTCAAAAGCTCATACAATTATATCACTCTTGCACAATTATAAGCTTTTGGGGTATAGAGAAAATGTACACCTCTTGATTATGACAGGTGTTCAGTAAACTTAATTAAAACCAGATATCTACCAACATACATATATGATAATAAAAGTAGAAAAGTTCAATAGGAAAATACAAATTTTTGAATTGAGTTATCATAGAAATTATACTTAGTCTAAGGGAAACAATATAAAATACTAGATTAAAGCAGCACTTCTCAAACTTGAATATGAGTAAGTTTTAGGGATCTTCCTAAAGACAGATTCCAGGGCCTAGCTTGAAATTTTGATTCAATGGGTCTGGGGTGGGGTCACGAAGTTACACTTCTAACAAATTCCCAGGTTATGCTGATGATTTCAAAAGAGGAAGACGTTTGAACAGCGCTAGTTTAAAGGGTCAGTCTGACATCAGAATGCCTGGACTTAAATTCCACCATCACAATTCACTAGCTTTATGATTTTACGCCTCTCATTTAATTTTATCAGTGAGAACTATTCATAAAATAGTTGACCCATAAAATGTGTTTCTGGCAGTACCTGACACATGGCACGTGCTCAAAAATTAGGTGTCGGTGTGAGAATTCAATGGTACAAAGAAGTCAACAGATTCCTAAAGACCAGAGTGGTTAAACTGTGGCCTGCAGTCCAGATCCGGCTCACCACCTATTTTGGTAATGCTAGTAAACTAAGAATAGTTTTAAATTTTTTAAATGATTGAAAAGTACCAAAAGAAAAATATTTTCTAACACGTGGAAATTATACAAGATTCAATTTTAGTGTCCATTAAATAATGTTATTGGAATACAGCCACACAAATTTGTATACATATTGCCTATGGATGCAGAGTTAAGTAGTCACATGACAGACCATATGGCCAGGAAAGCCTGCATTGTATACTATCTGGCTCTTTACCTTAAAAGGTTGACAACCTCTAATATAGCACCAAGTGACTGTTATCAGTAAATTACTGGGACTAGAACCATCACTATTTTGGTGTCTAGAGTGGCAATAATGGTCAATGGCTATAGTGTTCTGTTCTTAACGTAACTGTACCGAGGTAATAAAGGATTCTTAGGAATCGAACAATAAAAAGGATTGGGAAATAAGATGAATTTGAGGGATAAGTAGTAAAATGAATTAATTACCACTAAAGTTCCTCAAACCAGGAAATGCTATTAGATGCCCCAACCCACTTTTTAAAGAAAGCAATATTTATTGTCCTTTTCTGATTATAAAAGCAATACATGATTACGGTACTTGGAAAATACAAAAATGTATACAGAATATAAATCGGTCATATTCCCAAGAGTAGAGATAACCACGTTTAAACATTTTTGTTTTTACAAAATTGGGATGTTAACTGTACAAAATGGTTATATATTTTTAATGTAACATTTCTCCAACAACTTCATATTCTGAGAACATTATGTTTAATGGGTAATAATATTCCATTGTTTGGAAATGCCATAATTCATTTATTTCCCTCATCATTAAATCTTATTTTAAGTTTTTGTTATTATTTGTAAATAATGCTATAACAAACTTGCCTACGACGTCTCTGAAAAATTGGTGATTTTTTTCCCACTATGACAGATTACTATAGTAAAGCAATTTTAGCCTAAATTTGGGCTGTTTTCAGGGAAGGAGAAGAAAGAGAAGATTAAAGAAAGACAAGGGTTGTGTTAATTGGGACTCTCTCTCTCTCTCTCTCTCTCTCTCTCTCATTTTTCCAGATTTCCAACTATACCAACTTTGGAGATTTCTACCTCCCGATTAGTAACATTAAACGACTTCCATTATCTTTGACCAACAATGTTTATTTTTCTGTATACCCCATTCTTAAATCCATACCCTTACAATCAAAATAGAACATTTTGTTTCATTTTGTTTGAATTCCCGCTTCCCTTAGAAAAAAAGGCAATAATCTTATCAAAAATATTTTATTTACAAAAAAATTCAATTATACTATACATCCTATACTGGAAATACATTGAATAATTGCTAAAATAAATACAGGCAATTAATTCAATCTTTTATAAGAATGAGAGAATTTGACATTTGAATGTTATCAAAGCTTAACTTAGAACATAAATAGTTAAAAAGGCAAACTCAAGTTTTAGTTTCATTTAATGGCATGGTCTGTTTGTTTTCCACAAGCTCCCCAATCAGTGAGAGTCTAAGTTGTAGAACGTTATATACTTTTTTGTGCTCTGAAGGTAGAATGTGCAGGTTTTTTCTTAGACAGGATGGATGAAATATAGAAGTCTACATAAAAAGGAAGCAGAAAGGCAGGAAGCACATGGTTGAACACTTCACATTTCTGCTTCATCACAATACTTTTTTTCTGCAACTCTTCATGTGTTCAATTGTTTTTAACACAGGTCTACACAGCACCAGCTACAAGGCAAGATGGGTCATGTCAAAAGTCAAACTGGATAACTGAGGCCCCGGAGTAGCTAAATTAACCAGGCCGAGGGTCCATCAATTTTTTTTATGTGCCAATTCTTGATACAACTATTAAACCTTGATATCATGTCTACTATGTAAACACATTTATTTAGGTCAAGAACAGAAGAGATGAAGCAATTATCTGTATAATTCAGAAAAAATCTTCCCTAGAAAGTTAAAGAGTACACATGGAGCTTGATTTGGCCAATTTTGAACCTATATGCTTTATCCTTATTATAATTTATCCCACTCACCCGTATAAACCTCATACTAACATGTAAAGTGAACGGACAATCTGGGAAAAAAAAGGTAGGTAAAGTATGTTCAACATATAGACAGGATCCAGTGAATACAGGTCACAGAACAAAATGATGAACTGCAGTGTATTTGTCCAAATTATACCATCAATTTTTCCCACTTTCCTTTTTACTTAGCCTGGGAAAACACCGTGAGAATCTCCAAAAACAATCTTTGATACCCAGATTTTGTCCACTGCTGGATGCCTAGTATTTTCTTTTGAGAACTGGCATTCCCTTTTTTTTCAATCTTATGAAAAAATTGCACTTTTCTACCCCTTTGGCCTTTATTTTCAATGACTTCTTTTTTGTACACACAAGTATGAATTTCTACTCCCGAAGTGTGACAGGTATATTGGCCTTTTCTAAAAGAAATGAAAAAAAGTTAAAATATTGAGAGTTTAAATACTTTTTCACAGAAATAAACTATTCAATTTTAAAGGTAGAGAGAGAGAGAGAAACATTTTATTCTTTTTATCATGAACATCATCAGTCAACCAAGCTTCACATTTTGGGTAAAAATTTTTTAAGTATGAATTGTTTCAGAACCTATTTTATTAAAAAAAAAAAAAAGGAAGAACAGGTGTATTTTGGCAGAGAAGTAAAATATAAAATATGCAAAATTTGTTTTAAAATTGGCATACAAAATTTTAAAACACAGTACAATTATATAAAAATACAGCACAGCCAACGGCCTGTAAATTTCCTTTGGCATTTCATTTGGTAGAGTTAAACAGAAAAACCTTTCTAAAAAAAAATTAGCTATCAACACAGTACATAAGTTAGGTTGTATATGTTGAAAGAACTTTTCCTTGAGTTTCCAAAATCCTTTTCTTACATGATAACACACATAAAGCATGACTAGTGAGGTATATAGGGCAAAACACTTAGGCAGATGTACAATAAGGAAAAAGTGCATAATCAAAGAATTCTTCCCATTTTCATAGAAATATCAGGTTAAATCTGAGTTCTTCTTGATGTATCATTTTACTTTGGCAGAATTAAAATAAACCCATACAAATGTCTTTGTTCAAGTCCCAGCAGCAGTGATATGTCTCCTTTGGTGGCATTATCTGATGCCACAATACCGCACAGTCTCTAGAGGAACTAAGGTTTTGTGTGTGTCTGCATCTGTAACTGCAAACATCAAACGTAAGATCATACGTCAAGCACCATGTCATACTGTTGTCCCTTCTTCCGCCTGCCACATTTATTGATGAGAACCACATACAGTGTCAAAAGCATGACCCAATAGCATGCATACAGCAACGTTCCAACAATTAAAACTGTCTGTTTGGATTCTGAGAATGGCTTTTTAGATTCCTTATAAATGGTGAAAATCACACCACCCAGGAGGATTGTAAACCAAACTGATACTGGAATGAGTCCTATGAAATTAACAACAATGGTTTTCCTTCCAGATGTGCCCCACCCAGCTTTGTTTATCGTTGCAATTGCAAACATCTTGGCGGGAAGTAAACTTGACATGTATAACACTGAGTAGAGGGACATGAAGACCATGACGATATTTCCTCTAAGGCAGCTGGCAAAAGATGATTTTATGAGACCCACTAACTGGACAGTTAACAAGAAGAGGAGGATGTTCCAAATTTTACCCCTGTAGAAAAGCTGGATTACTGTGGCAATGAGAAAGAAAGGGAAGAACCCAGTGATGACTGCTTCATAGGTCATCCACAAGTGATGTTTATGAAACCACATGGCATTGTACAGCCACTCTCGGAAGTAGGACTTGCTCCAACGGGTCTGCTGGTTTAACCATCTGAGATATTCTATAGGTGTTTCAGTAAGGCACTTGGATCGAGCTGTGTATTTTGTTGCATAGCCCAGACTCAGCACTCGGTTCGTTAGATGCCTGTCATCTCCAAAACTACATTGGCTGCCCATAAATTCTTGATTGTACCAGTCTTCCACAAATTCATGCAATAAGGAGTTTCTGTACATTCCCAGAGGTCCACTAATGCACTGGACACATCCAAAATAAGACTGACAGGCCCTTTCTATGTTAAAAGCCATCCAGTATCTCACACTGCTTAGGAAAGATATCCAGGAATCATACTTGTTTAAAATCTGCAAGAAAAATAAAAGTAAAAATAATTAAATAAAGGTAAGCCCCAGCTAAAAATTCCAGCAAAATCTGCACCATTGTGAGGTTACTACCTAGAGTAATGTTTGTTTTTTTTGTTTTTGTTTTTTAATAAATTTATTTATTTATTTATGGCTGCGTTGGGTCTTCATTGCTGTGCGTGGGTTCTCATTGCGGTGGCTTCTGTTGTTGCGGAGCACGGGCTCTAGGCACGCAGGCTTCAGTAGCTGTGGTTCGAAGGGTCTAGGGCACAGGCTCAGTAGTTGTGGCGCACGGGCTTAGTTGCTCCATGGAATGTGGGATCTTCCCAGACCAGGGATCGAACCCATGTCTCCTGCATTGGCAGGTGGATTCTTAACCACTGCGCCACCAGGGAAGCCCATGTTTGTTTTTTTTATCCTTCTATTTAGCCTCTTTCCTTTTTTTAACACAATTTTACATTATTTTCTTTGATTCTATATACTATATTAATTTGATAAGTTGGGTGTATGTGTTGGGACTTCTTGACAATAATTTTTTTCTACTCCATCACTCTCTGTTCTCTTTTGTTATGTGTTTTGTTTCTTTTTCTTGTTATGTTATAAAATTGAGATTTTTTTCGGCTTTGGTTCTCAGCCCTTAAATTATTCTCCCACTGGCAGTCCAGTGGTTAAAGATTTCGCCTTCCAATGCAGGTGGGGGGGGGGGGTCCATCCCTGGTCGGGGAGCTGGGATCCCACCCACACGCCTCACGGCCAAAAAACCAAAGACATAAAACAGAAGCAATATTGCAGCAAATTCAAAAGAGACTTTAAAAAAATGGTCCACATCAAAAAATCTTTAAAAAAAAATTATTCTCCCACTTTCTTACTATCTAATATTTGAAAGTTTTTAAGTCCTATGCTCTTCTCTTTTCAACTCATCCAACTCTATTATTCTCCTTCCTCCCCAGTTTTAGCAATGCCAGTGATAAAAGGGTTTGCTCTGGCTTCACCCCAGATCTGGAATCCTGAAATAATGCTCTACACAAAGGCTATTAAAATTATTAGTTTTGGGGGGCAATATTTCTTAATTCTCTCCTCTGTCTCAATTTTATTCAGCTTTCATCTGGGTTTTACATGCTTCCTTTTTATCACCAGGGTATTTCTTTGTCCATCTAGTGCACTTTCTTTGCCTTCACTATTACCATGCATATAAATATGGGTTATACAGCAACACAATACCTACATTTAAAGTCAAAATTCCACATGCTTCTCACATCTTTGGCTAAAATCTAGTGCACTTTTGCAAAGAGCTCACTTTAATCTTCATATATTTTCACATATTTGTTTTCCCATTCCATAAATTTCAAATCACCTTCATTAATATTCGTTTCACTTATTGTTTCTCCATTGATAGCAAATAATGGGAAATAAATAATAATTGGAAAACTCACTTAATTGTTCCTTTGACTTTCTCTCTAGTGTACATTTGAGTTGCTGTTCCTCTTTTTTTTCCTTTGTATTCCAATTTGGATTTTGACCAACCATATATTGTTCAGCTTTTAAATACATAGTTATATGACATAGACTCCATCTCCTGCCATACCTCCATTTCTTAACCCTTGTACTAAATGAATTCCAACATCATTTTACCAGAACATTAAGTTGTGGCTCAAGAAGATATGGCAGAAATTATTACACATTTACATTATAGTTTATATAACTTATCAGCCACTACATACTTGTGTTATAACCCAGGATTAAGCAAAGAAATCATAAGTTACTTCAATTTAGACAGCAGAAGAGGTATAAAGTGGGTCCAAGGAACATTCTAGTATGTCTCTGGCACCAGAACCAATATCTGGCACAGATTTGGGTGTATAATAAATGTATGTTCAAAGAATCAGTGAGTGAGGGTACTACTAAAAGTGACTCATGCAAAAAGTGAACTCATGTACCTGGACATCTCCCCCGACACCTCCAACCATGGGATCTTCTTCTAAAACTTTTACCATCTCCACAGATGAGGCAGGGTCAAGCATGGTGTCTGAGTCACAAACCTGCAAAGAAGAAAGTAAGAAATAAGTTAGAAAAGAAGATGATGAGTGTACTCCGTGTAGTCAAAAGTGGGCATATATATTATGCCTTCAGCCTATTGTCACAAGGCCTCAATAAGCCAGTAACACAGGGATGAGAGTTTGCTACATGATGGCCAATACAAAGAACCTGCAAACTCAATATTTAAGCTAATGACATGGCTGGATAGAACAGCTAAAGTGATGACCTAGGCATGTCATGTAGGGTGACCAGTTTTGCCTGGTTTGCCATGGATGTACACAATTTTGGCAATGAAAGTCTCATGTCCCAGGTAACATCCTAGATTTCCAGGACTTGGAAAACATCTTGGGTTGGTCACCATAGATATCTCTTTTTTAAAAAAAATTGCCTTCCATAAGGCTTTTAGATATCTTATCCCTCAGGTCTGAATGATGATAGGAAACTCCTATGACAGTATTGAAAAAAAGGCATGTTTAACAGTGATTATTTTTCTCTATTTTAATATGGTGATTAAGACAGGAAAGCAGTTCTACTAAGGCTGGTTGTATAATTAATTCTGAAGCAAGATGTCCATTTGACCTGGGCTTAGCAGATGACATTCCATTAGAAAGGAAACTAGCCTGATGGTCAGTCCACCTTTTTATTTTAGAGTATCAAGTATTCGTCTAGCTCTTTGTATACAGAAGTAGATGTTAAATTATCTTAAGCTTTTCTAGAAGTGCTAATTATTATTCTTAAAAACAAACTTTATACAGGACGAAAAAACAATTTTGAAACCAAACCAACTACAACTTCAAGAAAATTATTAGGATTTGTCTATACCCATTAGCTGCTCCCAGAAATTTCTACTGGAGGCCAAAGGTACAGGGTTATAAATAGTACTTTTCTTCCCAAGCTGGTTTATGAACTTATTGAATGAAACAGAAAAATAAAGGAGAGGAGAAACCAAAATATTACATGTATACTCATAAAGCTGATATGGAGAATAGGGCTTATATCAATGGAGTAGCAGACTTTGTAACTATGTTCCCCAGAATTAGACTGATGTACCAATTCCAAATAGCATCTAAGTGGGACTAGTCTCCTCCTCAAGACAGTTAATGCCCCTTCGAAAGGGATGGCAGATGCCTGCTCCTTCATGGTGGCTCACTTCTAGAAGAAAGGGGGAAGAAGGAGCTAGGCTACCCCTTACTCCTCCCGTACTCACCAATCAGATTAAGTCACTTCTCTTAGGGAGATATTAGGTACATTACACCTGTGGATGGAGCTTCTTCCACATGATCAAAGAAAATCAAAAGTAGGAAAAGAGCTGTCACCTCTCTATTCCTGGCTGATATTAATAACATAGTATCCTTTTCTGGAAAATGCAGCCAGGCCCAAGTAGACATAAAGTGATGAAAATTGACATGTAATGAACCAGTTTCACATCCCCATCTAAGCAATAAATGATATGATTGGCAGAGACAGGAGTGTTATCTGCAATTCCACTGTTTTTCTATGTAGTCTGGCTACATTTATGAATTTAATCAAGATTTAGTCTCTTTATTTATATAAAAAGCAAGTATTTGTGCAGTTCTCAGAGCTGCTTCATAAAAATAGTACGGATTTGATATACCAGTTTTGAATGAAAATAATATTTAGAAGCATGAACTCTGAGTTAAAGGGGATTTTATATGTCGGAAGAGTCCCTCACATACATAGCTAGGAAGTCTCAACATTTAAAAAAGAGTGCCTATCTTAATTTTATTAATAGTTTTTTTTCTGAAAAACATTAATATATATTAATAAAGAATGTTGGTGAAAAGACCAATTCAAATGCATTATTGTAACATGACTTAAGGAGTATATAGGGTATCCAATTATAAAAAGTGAAATCATCACCTCTCTGGACTCAACTAATGCTAACAATTTTAAAGTTAATTTCTGAATTTTGTATATTACTTTACCTATTTAGAAACAGGCATTTTCTAAATAACCTACTGCCCCATTTTTTTGGAGGGGGCATTCTATTTTGGTCTGCATGGTCTTACTTATTTTAGAGGAAAAAAATAGACAGCAGCTAGGCATTAGTATTCCATTAAAAAAATAGGATTTTTCTAATACTTCAGTTTATACTCAAGGGTCCCAAGCCTCAGAAACCGAAGCAAATTCCTCCAATAGCGATATTTTGCCTCTCTCATGCCTTGTCTGTCACTGTTTTGTATACGGCTATAAGCCTGGCAGGCCAGTAACTAGGGTAGTAGAAAGTGAAGGCATAATTTCAAAGCCACCTTTCCACCTCTCAGCATCCAGAGTTTATGGCCACACCCACCTCTATTGACTCAAGCTGGGAAAGGTAAAACCAGAAAGCTAAAATAAGACTAAAAACAACAGGAAGGGGGCAACCTAGAATTAATGTTCAAGTAACTCCGCCTGCTTGTAAGATAAGCAAGCCAAGGGAACTGCCTCTGTGAAATGACTAAACTTGAACCAAACTTCTGAGGTTCTGCATATCTAAATTGGCCCTGCCCCTCCCAGTTTCCAACAGCAAAGTGCCAGAAGTTCTCAGAGAGAGATTGTTCACATGGTGAGTTTAACTGTCAGAAGGGAAAGCTCTCAGAAATCTCCTGGGAGGGGTTTGTTATAGTGGGATCAAAGAGTTTTCTAAAGAAGTTCAATTTCTGGATGTTCTTTGGTGATAGAATGCCAACTAGAAAACCACCGTCGATGACAGTCTGTGAAAGCATGTATGTTCATGGATATAACAGTATTAATTTGTTTGTGTGTAAAGGGTGTAACTCTAGCCCTTCTTAAAATCAGTCTAGTAAAAACAGGATTTCTAGCTGTCTCCTCACCAATTAATGAGAAGTGTGCGATTTCACGAATGTTGGCTGTTTAGCTCTGGGCTAGAAACTGTGGGAGAAATACACCAGTTCACAAGGAGCTTAACCTCACACTGGGAAAAACCACAGGACTGATTTGCACACAGGAAACAACTGGAGAACAAATCAAAATGTCTTTCTGTCCACGCTGAATGTATCACTGTAATTTGTTTAAACTACATGATCGCCAGGCATAAGATTTCTCACTAGGAGATATGGAAATGAGGCAAAGTCACCAAATTTTGACTAAAATGAGTGGAAAATGTCAAGACAAGAAGACGTTATTGGGAGGGACCAGCCACCTCAATCTTAACCACAGAATCATCAGCTAAATTGCTCAAGACCATGGCTCCCCGTCCTTCACTGTTCTAGCCAAGAGACAGTGCCGCCGCTTTCTCCGTATCTAAAACAGGAGTTGGCGAACTAAGGTCTACGAACAAGTCTGCCTTCCCACCAATTTCTATATGGCCTGGGGGTTAAAAATAGCTTTTACCTTATTAAATAGCTGAAAAAAAATTGGAAAAGAATTTTTTGTGACACATGGAAATTATATGAAATTCAAATTCCAGTGGCCATAAATAAAGTTTTATTGGAACCCAGTCATGCACATTCAGTTTCATATTATCTATGGCTGCTTTCACACTAAAACAGCAAAGTTGAATAGCTGCAACACAGACCATATAGCCCGCAAAGCTTAATGGTTTCTATCAGGCCTTTTACAAGCAAGTATGCCAACCCTGAGCCTAAAAGAATTGGTTGGGGGGCCGGGGGTGGGTCTCTTTCATAAAAAAACAAGGAACAAACTAAAAGAACAAGTTGAGATAAAGTATGTTCTAAGTCCCCATTTAACTCTACTAGAGGTTTTTACGGTTGCCTCTATCTCCTATTCTTATAATAGGTCAAGATTTGACTATTATAACAAATCAAGAGGCTTACTACTTTTATGACCTTGAACAAACTGTTACCATCATCATGATACCAGAGTGACACACTGTATGTAAAAGTACTCGGTAAATTACAAAGGCTCACAGAAAAGTCATATATGCCACTAGTATAGGGTAATAATCTTTAATTGTTTATACTTGCTAAGTAAACCCACTTATTACCATGAACAGGTGACTCAGTAAAGAGAATCACCAAAAGGAACATGAGAATGGATTACATATCAAGAATATCTTGGGCTTCCCTGGTGGCGCAGTGGTTGAGAGTCCGCCTGCCGATGCAGGGGACACAGGTTCGTGCCCTGGTCCAGGAAGATCCCACATGCCGCGGAGCGGCCGGGCCCGTGAGCCATGGCCGCTGAGACTGCGCGTCCGGAGCCTGTGCTCCGCAACGGGAGAGGCCACAACAGTGAGAGGCCCGCGTACAGCAAAAAAAAAAAAAAAAAGAATATTTTGTCACAATGAACAAGTTCAAATGTATCCAAAACACCTATAGCAGTTAGATATATAAATTGCTATAAATGTGTTAAATAAGCTGTTAGACTGAAGTCCATTCCAATTTATCTCACTGATCTTAAAGTTAATCTACCTCACAACAATTTAAATAAAAATATCCTGTAGAAATATTGTTAGTTATTCTACCATATGTTTTTCAACTTCTAAGACCCAAGTCTAAAATGCTGAGTATCCATGTTTCACCTTTTTTTAAACATATTTCCTTTCAGATTGACTGGTGGATTCTCCACCTCTGCCTGCCCCGCACCACTTCAAAGGGCTCTGAGAGCTACACAGCAACAGGAAGCCTTAACTATTCTGGCTGCCTTCGATGAGGAAACAGGCTGAAGATTAATCAAGACTCATTCTGTTGCTACTGCTTTCACCCTCTGCCTGCTTGTAAACCTCAATCCTTTCTTAATCTTGACCCTTCATCTTAACCTGAACCCAGGGAGATGATTTATTTCAACCATGTTTGAAGTTTACTATTGGTCATGATCCCACTGCCCAGTTTCCCTTCCAAAACTTAACCACATAGTAAAGGGAAAGTACCCCCTACCCCCTCTTTCCCCCAGGACATTCCCCCTAGTGAAAAGAAGTCAGCCAGAATTTTAAAATTCACCGATAGTTATGTACTGGCAAACACAAGATGGTGCTAGCCCCCAGAACTCCTAACAGTACAATGCCAGAGTAAACACACTACTGAAAGGAAAAGAAAGCACTATGCAAAACCTTGGAATCAGGCAGATCTGAGTCCCAATCCACAATTGACCAGTTATATTCCCTTGGACTAGCTTTGTAACCTTAAACTCCTTACCTCACCTTTCTAAGTCTCCATCTCTCAGGTGAAAAATATGGATAAGCACATCCACCTCATAAGTTTGCTGTAATGGAGAATTAACTAGATAATGTATGTATAGCAGTTATAAGGGCTAGCTCATAGTAAATGCTCATTAAAAGGAAGACATATCTACTAAGAAGTGATCATCAAAACCAGAGGCACAAACTAAGAACACTAGTCCAATGAGGGAAGGGGTCCTTCTTATCTGTACTGTAAATAAACCATGACTCGCTCAGAGAGCAAAAACTAATGCCTTGTCCAATGCCCAACAAATTTAAATTAAACAAGCTGGATTATTGAGCAGGCAATATAAAAATCCTTAGATTGGGCTGACTACTAGGGAAAAAGATTAGAGAGCAGTTTATGGCAGACTGTGAGTGGCAAAAACAAAATCATAGGATGTAAGAATTTTAGGACTAAAAAGACCTTTTGAAATTAATCAGTGAGACCATTCCAGGAAAAAATAAATGCTCTCAAAGAAAAATACAGAAACTTTTTTGGGGGCGAGGGATGGGGGATAGGGAAGATGATTCTCTCATAGTAATTTTGTTTATGGTATAAGACCTCAAATCTAGCCAATAAAAAGCCTCTAAATCATAAAAACCTCAACAATTTGGCCCTTATTTGTTGCTCTTTTTAAAAGGAATTGGGAAGATATATACCTTTCTTGTTAGAATGTGTTACCCAAATTGTTATAAAGTGACATTTGCCTTCATGCAACCTAGAATCTTTTTAAGACATTAAGGAGTCATTTGGTTTTTCTCTTTTCTTTTTCAGGAGGGCTTATACACAAGCAATAGTTGTAGGTGTAAAGCAAAGGTGACAAGTCAGCTGGAAAAATGAGAAACCAAATGTCGTCACCTCTAGGCTTAAGCCAGGAAACACCCTTATTCCAAATGGTTGGAAAGCACATAATGGTTGCCTTAAATCAGGGTTTACATTCAAGAACCCAACTTTGAGGGAAAGTGTAGATTAAAAATAAAAAGAAAATTCTAATGCTATACTCCCTTTTGTGTTGTTGCTGCTGTTTGTTGTGTTTGTTTGTTTGATCCCAATCTTGAAAAGCATAGATATGTTGCTAGAAAGAAATTAAGACAGTCCTAAGTTAGAGTCTTTAGCTAAAAGTGATCTCAGAAATCATCTCTTCTACCAGTTGAGGCCCGTAGCAAGTAAACAGTTAAATCAAGAATTCAGATTTCCCCATTCTTATTTCAATGTGCTCAATTTCATCCTCTGAGATGAAGTATACAAAGTCACATTAACATTCTCAACATGACCCTTCAGAAATTTTCAGAAAATAGGAACCAATCAAATGTTATATGCAGTCAATCCTCATTATGCACGGTAGTTATGTTCTACAAAGCTTCCATGAACAGTGAGTTAGCAAATACTAAAAAATTGCTTCTAGCGGACATATAGAGTTAGGTTCCTCGAAGTCTCTGGTCACGGCATCTTTGTCTAGTGATCAATACCTAACCTTGTTGTATTTGTGCTTACTTGTTTATTTGTGTCACCTTATTTAATATGTATTGTTGATTCATTGACATTGAACTCATGTCCAGCAGCACTGTAACTCATGCCTGAACAAAGTTCATCTAACAAACCAATTTTCTCCATAAGGCAATTATAGCCTTCTTGTGTTACTATCACTAGACAACATTTCAACACTACACTTGGGGACCATTTTAAACAGCTACATCAGCAACCAAAAGCACAAAAATGTGAAAAACATGATATTAAATAGACTAAAGAAGCTACTTGTTTACAGTATAAAAGGTAAAACAAAAAGGCAAAGCATAATCTTGTGTGACCTCAGCTGGGAACATGCACATCAGATGACTCACTTTTTTTTTGCCATTCTGCACATGGCTGCAAATGATCACAAAAGCACTGCGACTACTGATTTTCGGGTAATAAATACATTTTAATCAGTAGGTTAACTTGGAAATACAGAATCCATGAATCATAAGGGTCAACTCTACTATTATGAATGATTTAGTCTTACTTTCCTTCTGCTCAAGGAATCTTGGATAGCTATGGTACTGCCAGATTAAATTAATAATAAAATTGCTTCCTATAATCTTCCCTTTTAGAAAATGTTCATACTTATTGTATAACTTTTACCTGGGAAATTCTTAATACACACATCAGACGATACTGTTTTTTTCCTTTGTTATATAGACTGGTGGCCACTTATGTGGAAATATCAGTGTTCAGTGAAAAGAGATATAAATAAAGCAATTATCTAATCTAGATATCAAAAGACACTTTAAAAGTCTTCTGATATTGTTAAGTAAAAAATACAGAAAAGTAAACATGATATAATCTCAAAATTGTTTTTAAAATAAGGAAAAATAGAAGAGTATATGCTGGAAAGTATTAAATTTGATAATCTATGTATGGGTCATGTATTCACTTCAGATGATTTTTTTAAATTGAAGTATAGTTGATTTACTATGTTTCACGTATACAGCAAAGTGATTCAGTTATACATACATACATATCTATTCTTTTTCAGGTTCTTTTCCATTATAGATTATTACAAGATATTGAATATAGTTCCCTATGCTATACAGTAGCTCTTTATTATCTACTTTATAGATAGTAGTGTGTATCCGTTAATCCCAAATTCCTAATTTATCTTTCCCCTCTCTGCTGCAGATTATTTTAATTTTGCTCATTGCACTTTTCTACATCATTGAAAAAGTTTCTCCAGAAAATACTTTGATTCAAAATTAAGAAAATCTTCCTCATTCACCTCCTTATTTCTCATTCCCTGTATTTGATTTTCTCACTTTATTTTTCTTCTGCTGCTTTTCTATCTTATCTCTGGAAGCAGCCACTAGCATCATAGATGAATTTCCTACCATGTTGGCTTCGTCTTAAACTAAAGCTTCCCTCCATGTTCTATGTCAGCATTTATTATTTGAGAGGCTACAAGGCTGAAAGAGTAATTACTATAGAAGACTAGAGATGAGAGAGGAGAGATATAAGAGGTGGTGATGGAGAAAGGCTTGCTCTGAAAGAGACCAGAGGGAGCCAACCCAGAAGGCTCAGGAGTGCAGGTAGAAAGGTTAACCTTGAGATAGGAGGTGAGGTGTGGTACCCTTGAGACTGTAAGCAGAAGAGAGTCAGATCTTGACGGCCTTCACAGCCTGTACTTTTGCTGTTCTCTTTTGTAGAAGGCAAGATCATCTGTTTGTAGTTAAGCAGGGAGGAGTTTGGGTAAGGCCCTAGGAGAGTGATGAAGATGTGCAATAACAGACGCGAGAGGAATAAGCAAGACATCTATTCAAGATCAAGTGAAAAGAGTGCTGACTAGTGCTGAGGATCCAGCTGCAACTGGAAACCAATCATTTTGGCCATCTCTCTGCACAGTTAAACAGTGTTCTCTAGCCAGGTTAGCAAGTATGAGCAGATGGTCCATTTCTTCCCCTAGCCCCCATTCTCTCTTGTGTATTAGCACCTGAATTTTGCTTCCTTCCATCCCTAACCAACTTGAACTCCACATTCAATCACTTGTAATATTCAGGAGCCAACATCCTCAAACCCCTCCCTCTTTGTCTTTCTGTGGCTTCTGCTCTGTAACACTTGGACCCTGGGTCAGTCAGAAGGAAGGATGAGAGTACTATATTAGATTGAACTTTATGCAATTTCTGTTTTTACAGGGCATCGATGAGGCATGGCAGGATAGTATTTACTAGTTTCAGAATGCCGAAAGGTTTTTTACCCCTGTTTGAGTGCTCTGAATGGACTGGAAGTCTCAAGCGGCTTTGGTGGCCAGTTAACAGCTGCTGCTAGGGTCAGTCTATCTGGAGGCTTCAGCCTGAAGGAAGGAAAGTTCTCAAGCCTGATGAGGGCACTAGCAAAAAGCCTACTCTAAAATTTTATATTTTGTATTAGTTTTTCCTGGACGGGCACAAGTCAAGTTGTCAAGGATAAAAACAAAATTCCAAACAAAATGTTGGGAGAAGGGGCTTTGGGAGAAGCAGGTTAAAAAACAAAGAAGAAAAATCTCACAATAATGTCATGATTAGAAAGGACAAATGTAAATTGTTTTAACTAGAATTAAAGGCAAAACATCAAAACAGATGTTTTCTCATTTTAGGCCCAGAGCTTCATACTTCAAATCCTCTGTAAGTTCCCTAGCCATTCCTTATTTAAAAGTTTCATTTTATCCTCTCATCTGGGCCTGAAGTTGCGATAGGTAAATATGTAAAAATGTCTTGGTTTAACTAAAACAGCCTTATTTGTGAAAGTTCTAGAAATTAGGAGACACTTGGGGTTGAAACTCTAATCAACTCCCTTTTATGCAGATGGTATGAACTGAAGAAATACCTCAAAATTCTTCAGATATTAGCTAAATTAACAACATGTTAATTAGCAATTGACATGTAGTATAGTTTTTAAGTAAGGACTAGATAATCATATAAGAAATAATACTTTAACAGCAAACGCTTTAATAATATTAACAATGCCATTATCAACAACTTTTGCTAAGCCCCTTTGGATACATAATTTGAAATAATTTTCTCAAATCCCTTGTGAGATTTGTTCCTTCTAATCAGGTAACTGAGGTTTGGGAGGTGGTCTTGCTCAAGGTCAACCAGCTACAAATTGTTAATTAGAACCTCAGTCAATTGACATTGAAGCCAGTGGCCACTGCCATCCCATTACACAGAGAGACACACTGGGCATCACTTTGCATTGATAAATCCCCTAAAACATATGATGGGTCTTCCAAAAACAAGGATTTCACATTTAAGAAAAGAGGAAAAGTGTCCGGATGGATATTTGAAGCCAGAGATAGTTCTCCTTTCTCAATATCATCATGAATAAAATCTAACTAAAATATCTGCACAAAAGTACAACTAGAAAACTCACATGTACCCTATTAATGTTCTAAAGAAGAAACTTTCAGTGAGAACTAGAAGAGGAGAAACCGCAGAATTAGCAGTCAGGGAACTAATGAGAGACACAGCCTGTCTAATTTTCATGCAAGCAAACACCATCACAAATGCTTTCAAAGGTCAAGTTGCATGGAGTGAGGTAATGCTGTTTGGGGAGTGAAATAAACATGACTTAGATTTTGTTCTGGGAAGGTTGTTTTTTTGTGTTTGTTTTCCTTTTCCCTTTTTCTTTTTCTATGTGTTTCAGTTTTGAATTCCTACACTTTTAAATCAAAATTGTTTTCATCGCCCCCATTTTGCCTAGTCTCTGTGAAAAATATTTTATAGATTTCCCTTGGCCCTGCAGATTTTCTCAAGCTCATTCTGCCGGAGGAGACACTATTTTCTTACAACGCTGGAGATTTTAAGAGTGTGGAAAATGAGGTTGGAATTGATTTGGCAGAACCAAGGGGGCAGAGAAGGTAAGGGAGGGGAAAAGAAGGAAGGAAGGGTCTCACGTTCAAAATAATCTTGATTTCCAACAAATAACACTGCACAAGCTAAGCATTTTCATAGATAGTTTTAACCGTTTTACAAGATTTTTTTTCTCTCTTTCAGAATGTGCTTTCAACAGTCATGCTGTTTTCAGATGAACTGAAAGAAGCACTGTGTCCAGAAGGGACAAGGATGGACTATAGCATATGACTGGAGAGATACAAAAGATGCTTTATTTAAATGTGTTTGTCCTGGCAGATGTGGAAACCTACCTGAACATAATCCACACTTCGTCCCAGTGCTCTGAAAGCCGTGTACATGACTTCTCTTTTTCCACCCCATTTTTGCATGATGCAAATACTCTTGTTGGACAAGACCAACTGGGTGACATGTTGTGAGCTTTCTTTATGTGACTCATCCGTCTCACCAGGACCTTTCACGTGAAAGTTGTTTTTCCAGATATAAGTGGCTGATTTATCCCTGCCCATGACTTCGCTGAAGATGTCCATCATGTAAAGGTCATCTTCCGAGTTTCCATCTATGACCATGACAACTTTAATTCCAGGGTAGGTTAGCCTTTTCACAGATTGCAAACATTTCCGTAAGTAGTCTGGATCTTCTTGATACGCAGCAATGCAAAGAGCAACAGTTTTGTTCAACTTAATGGGGGTTTCTAGAGATTTTTTCATTTTTCGGTGCTCCAAAAAGGCAAACAGGCTTTGGATGATGAGGTGTGATGCTAAAAAGGCACCATATAGTCCAAAAGAGAAATAGTAATTATCTGTTTGGATAAATTGGTAGCCAACAATATAAGCAGCTGTGATTCCAAGGAGTAGAGAAACTCCAAAAAGTGTGGTTCCAATTATTCTCAGGATACATAGAAACCTCTCACAATGCATCTGCAAAATAATCACATGATATACTTGGTTAGCCACTCTTGTCCCATACTTGTTGTATACCTGGTATCACAGGGAGAGCACTGGACTAGAAGCATTCCAGGTGTTCTACCCTTGAGTTTCTCACTTAACTAGTTGTATGACTTTCTGCATCTCAGTTTGCTCATCTGCAAAACAGGGATAAGGATGCCCTTTCTGCATACCTCAGAGAACTGTTTCAAACATCAAATGAGAGGATGATGCAGTGTACCATTGAAAACCGTAATGCACATATGCATTAGTTTTAGTATGTTAGATCATTTGTCTAAGGATGCACTCTATGTATGTGGTCATAGCTAAGCATAAGATCTAAATATTTTAGTGAGCCAGGCACTCTTTCTTCTTGTGCCATCGTGTTCCCTCACCACAATACTGACCAGTGAAAAATCTACAGGTTTTGCTAAATTTCTTATGTGTAGTTTTTTTTAATACATTTATTTATTTTATTTATTTATTTTTGGCTGTGTTGGGTCTTCGTTGCTGCGCACGGGCTTTCTCTAATTGTGGCTCGTGGGCTCTAGAGCGCCGGCTCAGTAGTTGTGGCGTACGGGCTTAGCTGCTCCGCGACATGTGGGATCTTCCCGGACCAGGGCTCGAACCCGTGTCCCCTGCATTGGCAGGCGGATTCTTAACCACTGCGCCACCAGGGAAGTCCCTCTCATGTGTACTTTTATCTCATCTCCAGTGGAAATCCCTCAGCTCACACCTTTCCCATGCAGCTAGCCAAGGTTGAACGTAAGGATACGTGGATTCTATCCTTCTAGGTCTTCCATCAACTAGCTCTGTGACTTCGAGCCAGTTGCTTTTCCTCTCTGGGCCTTGGTCTTTAAAAATGTGTTAAATGAGGGCATTTAGATTCAATTATTTCCCAAGTCTCTGTTGCCATTAAAATTTCTTTATGCATAGATATCCTACACAGACATTTATCAAAGCCCCTGAAATTCTGTATTACATTCCTTTGTTCAAATGGCTGTCTCCCTCATCCATCATTCATACCAGCTGGTTCGAACCTGGTGATCAGGAACTTTACTGGAATACAGTAAGAACACAATAAATGTTTGCAGAAATAAATCATACAATTAGAGAAGAAATAGCATCACGCTTAATTTCAACAGGTAAATTTTCTTTTGTCTTAAGAGCTTTAACACATTAGACCTAAAAACACATCCCAGTTCTTAATAATATACAATTTTGTACACCTCCCTAGCCTTTGTGAATCTCCTGAAATATTTTGAACTAGAGTACAGGAGGATCATATATTTCATATTTCTCAAAGCATCTCCTATTATGAGCATAGAAGAGGTGCTTGGTAGACCTTTAAAATTTGTTTCTTTTTGGTTTCCTAGACCCAGTTCCAACATGTGGAGGAGAGGGGGTTTCCTACACATGTCACAAACAATTCTCTAGACACCTGCTGGGTGCCTGACAATTAAATCAATGTTGATATCATATGCCTGACAGAATCAGATTCCACAGGTTAAGAGTTCAGTCCTACAAGACTGCCCCCCACAAACACCCACACTTCAGATGCCAGTTGCAAGCCCAGGTTGTTACCTGTAATTACGATAAACTGGGTAAAAATCAGAGGTTCACAAGACCCCCTCCTGTGTTCAATTAATTTGCTAGAAGGAACTCACAGAACCAGGAAACCTGTTTACTCATTAGATTACTGGTTTATTATAAAAGGATGTAACTCAGGAACAGCCAGATGCACAGGGCAAGGTATGGGGAAAGGGCATGGACTTCCAGGCCCCACTCTCCCCAAATCTCCACATGTTCATCGATCCATAAGCTCTCTGAACCCTCTCCTTTGGGGTTTTTAGAGACTCCATTACATAGGCATGATTGATTATATCATTGACCATTGGCAACTGAACTCAATCTCCAGCCTGTCTTCCCTCCTCAATGGTCTGGGCAGGGAAATGGAAGTTCCAACCCTCTAATCACATGTTTGGCTCTACTGGCAACCAGCCTCAACCAGGTGCATTCCAAAAGTCACCTCATGAGCATAACGAAAGACATCTCTAAATTTGCAAGTAACTCCAATTTAATCTTTTCCCTTAATTCAACTAATTTTTGAAAGCTAAGTAAATTTATTTTCAAAGTTACTTTGGGCTAAGCAATTACCTCTGCAAAATCTCTTATTGGATATGCTATTTATATTTTCCTATTCCACATTAAGACTTAAAATTGAATGTTGAGGGCTTCCCTGGTGGCGCAGTGGTTGAGTCCGCCGGCCGATGCGGGGGACGCGGGTTCGTGCCCCGGTCCGGGAAGATCCCACATGCCGCGGAGCGGCTGGGCCCGTGAGCCATGGCCGCTGAGCCTGCGCGTCCGGAGCCTGTGCTCCGCAACGGGAGAGGCCACAACAGTGAGAGGCCCGTGTACCGCAAAAAAAAAAAAATTGAATGTGGACATAAACCCTATTAACATCTTGGTTTACTAGCTGTGTGGCCATCACATCCCTAAGCTCCAAGTGCCACCATTCACATTCTAGCCCCTGTGGTCATCACTGAGGTGGTCCTGAGTGGGTATGCATTACACTTTAGGGTAGCTTACTGTGACTGCTCACCAACTGTGTTTCCACTCCTTCTGAGCAGACTGCTTGATGTGGCCATGGCATTCCAGCCTTTGTTAATCTGAGACGTGCCACTTCCAATAGGGCTTTTAAGGGGGAGAATGGGCCTCCTGCAATATCTCTTTTCCCTCCACAGTCTTGATGTACATATCAACAGGTCCTAAGGGATTGCAGAGCCCAAAGATAGAGGGAGCTTCCTTGAACTGCCACATGGAAGGAAGCCAGCCACCAATGCCACCAATCAGGAATACCTGCCTTGGACTCTTATGTTAACAAGAAATAATTTTTGAGTTTGTGTTTGTTTGTGTGCCCATTACTCATTTTGGGTTTAGCTTCCCAAACTCATTACAATCTAAGTAATGCAGAGCAGGCTGGAGACCAGGGTTTGAGCTTGTGGACGTTATTTTTCTTTGTGAAATGCAGATGATGGTACTTGTCAACAACCCTTCACAGGGCTACAGTGAGGAGCAAAATCAAAGTGTTTGTGAAACTGTTTTTAAAAAATCAGAAACACAATACAAAGTATCAGCTAACATGGAAGCTAAAAAAACAAAGCAACACAAAAACCAAATGTGCGTTCCACTTTTAGCACGTATATAGGATTTCATAGACTGCAACAAGTACCCTGATAAAGGTAATCACGACACAAATGGAAAGTTCAAGCTGCTGGGCAATGGTGAAATGCTGAGTTTTCAATGAAAGGCAAGAGAGCACAGCATCCCTTGTTAATTAAAACTTCTGATCGGATGCTGAAAACTCCCAAGGTGTACATTAACTAATGCCTAAAGGTTCTGGGAGCACCAGACTAGGAACTTGTCTTTTCCAAGACATGAGTCATTCTCCCAAGAGTGAAAAATTTCAAGGCGACTAAAACTCTCTGCCTGGGAGAAGCTTAAAAGTGTGTTCTGCTTGTGTTTCAAATCAGCATAGCCAGCAAAAGAACCGCCTGCTATTCTTTTCCATTATTCACATTTTCCTTGCTTTTATCAGCACGTGTGGACGCAGAGAGTGTTCGCATAGCATCTGCTGGCCACTGCTGAAGTGGGAACACCCTCTTACATCATAGGAGTCTACAGAATGTCCTTTTTCAGCCTGGGAAAAATTGCTAGTAAACTGCAGCAATAGAACCTTTCCATTTCTGCAAGGTATCGCGTTGTTGCCTAGCACGACACATGTAGCATCTCAGTACAGGCCAAAGGGTTAAAGAGCCAGCTGCATTGAGGGAATAGATTGATCTCAGGGACTGACGCACAGGATGTTTCTTTATAATTTCAGAGATATGGGCACCATATGTGTGAGACTTTCTGAGACAATCCCCAATTCAAATACTCTGTTTCATAAGCAAACCCTCCTTCTCAGACATATGGTTTATTGCTAAATTGGAAAATATGGTTAGTTTCACCCCAGATCATTTGCTGATAGAAGACTTAGAAATCTACCTCCCATAAAGAGTGAAAATATAAAACTTGGATTTTTTTTGCCCAGGATTAGACTTTAGTCTATTAATTGATTTTTAAGTTGCTCTTGGACTTGATACCAATTATTTACCAAGGACTAGTCTTCACAGAATTCTAGGCCAAACCAAGTGCTAAAGAATAGCTTGGTGCACCTTAATGTAAACTCCACAAAATCAACAGATTTTATATATTTTTTTTCCACTAACGTGCCCCAAGGACATAGAACATTGCCTGGGTTATGGTTGGTATTCAGGAAATATTTGCTGAATGATAGATGTGACTTTATTCCTAAATATCATCATTGGCATCGTTATTATGTCAGCTAACTTTTACTCATCATTTACTAGGCTCCAGGCATTGAAGCAAGTTTTGTTTACTTGAACAGCAAAATCCTATTTAATTTTAATAACTTTAGGGGATAAATATACTGTTAATCTCATGTTACAAATCACATATACATATGACAAGGCAACCAAGACTGAGTATTTAGGTAACTTACCCCAAATCACACAACCAGGAGTAGGGTTCACATGGTGGTATAATGCCAGGTGACTAGACTGTCCTCAGTAAATAAATGTTGGCTGAACAGACTTGAACCTTCATGACAAAATAGGCAACATCCTTTTGCTTCTGATTAATAAACATGTGTGTAAGGAAAGATTAGAAAAGAACGTTGAAAACTGTTTTCCTGCTGTAATGGAAAAATGGATATCATGTACTCAGGTACAGATACAACACCAGCCTGTACTCAGAGAAGATTGCTGGGGTCCTATACCTTCCTATGTGCGTACAGTCAAAAGGGACCTGGAGTGCTGTTGTCCGAAAGGGAGCTGGCTGCTGGTTCCACCTACGTGGCATCAGTGTTGCTCTTAATGCCAACAGTCAAAATCCTGTTTAACCATAAGAGAGGTGCTTCGGTTTCCATTGGTTCCACCTGTAGAGCAGATATAAGCCTTGCTGTTTGCTCGTACCCCAAGTGGGACTCTATAGGTCATTGGGCATCAGAGCCTTTTCCTCCCCTTGACCTTCCTTGTATTAACCAGACAGCAAATGGCGGATGAGAGAGAATACCAGCTGCTCTCACTGCCCTAGTGCAGTGGTGAGAACCGAGTTCCCTCAGCTTTCATGAAGGGGGCCTTCTGTTTTGGATCAGGGAGAAGATAAAGTGAATTCAAATGAGTCAAGTCAGCATCTAGGAAAGGCTGCAGGCATTAGGCCAAGTGATACCTCTTCTGAGAGGCCCTAGCTTACCACTCCTTCCAAAGTGTTTCCTCCAGTAAATCAACTATACTCCAAAAAAAAGTTTTTTAATAAAAGGAAACATTAAAAAAAAAAAGACTCCTCCACCCTGCCCTCTCTTCACTCCCTGTCACTCTCTCTTCTGACCCTGTTTGATTTTCTAAGTTACACTAAGAACACTCTTTGGCCATAGGGACTTGCGTATCTTAATTAACTGTGTGTTCCTGTATCATAAAACAAGGTGTGGCACATAGTAGGTACTCAATAAACACATTTTAAATAAGTGAATAAATCATGTGGACCCACGTTGTCAATGCAGACTGACAGAGCACAGGGCCCTCCTCTATCTTTGCTGCAGGGGCAATGAATATGCTGAGCCGTTAAGGGTATCCTTCATCCAGCAGGTTTTTTCCTTCTTTTAAAACCAGTTCTATGATTTCTTGCCCAGCTATTTAAAGGTCATGATTGTAGAGGGTACCAGACAGGCTCTACAAGACCTTTGGGTAACAGACTTTAAAAAGGCAAATGGGGATTTCCCTGGTGGCGCAGTGGTTGAGAGTCCGCCTGCCGATGCAGGGGACACGGGTTCGTGCCCCGGTCCGGAAAGATCCCACATGCCGCGGAGCGGCTGGGCCCGTGAGCCATGGCTGCTGAGCCTGCGCGTCCGGAGCCTGTGCTCCGCAACCAGAGAGGCTACAACAGTGAGAGACCCGCGTACCGCCAAAAAAAAAAAAAAAAAAAAGTCAAATGGTCCCTAACAGCATTTCCTGAAATTATAAGTTGTAGTCTGAGTAATCTTATGAGTTCAGGGGTCAAGTTTGGAGCATGAGGGATAATGAGATCATCTTTTCTTCCATTTAAACTCTAGTTGTCTTACAATATTTATTGTCCATTAATCTACACTCCGCTTTGTGTTTAGTGCTAATGACTTGTGAGTGTGAGTGTGTGTGTGTATGTGTGTGTTTGGGTGTACACACCCACATATATTGGCCTCTGGAACCAGACTGAGTTGGAATAGACTCCTGGCTATCTTTTAATGGTTTCTTTTAAAGATTGGGTAACCTCGAACAAGCTACATAATACTTGTCATCTTCAGTTTCTTCATCTATAAAATGGAACTAGTCATATGGACTTCACCTAATTATGAGATTAAAAGATGGAGCTCATTTAAATACCTAAAAAGAAATCATCAGCAGAGCTCAGTGATGTCAGCTCTCTGCGGGTTAATACCCTGCCAGTACCTACCTAATCAGCCTGACTCTCCTCCCCTTTAAGCTGTTGTTTGTTAGTTAACAAGGGGTAACTCTGGCATAATGGAAAGAATAACAGGGCAGGGAAGAAATGGATTCAAGCCCAAGTTCTGCCTCATATTAACCATCCAACTTTAAACAAAGCACTTGAGGGGTCTATGAATGAGAGCCATGTGTCCTTGGACAATTAATATCCCTGACATCAAATATTTGGGGTATAATTCAATTTGTTCATTTTAATGATTTTAACCAGGGCTGAGTGTCTAGAAGAAGGATGGATGCAGGCTGCACTGTGGGCAGTCTCATCATAGTCACCTGAACAAGGGTGAATGCAAAGAGCAAACTGATATTGGGATCTACTCTCTGAGCCTCATTTCCTCATCTGCAAAATGGGAATGATACCTTTTGCAGGCTTACTGTAACCAGGTAAGGAATACATATATTTATTGCAGCTTTAATGGGATATTAATGGCTTCAATATCTTAACATAAAGGAACAGTTACTCTTGCACAAGTAACACTTGCACTTTCTACTTCTGCGAGGTATCTCGTTGTTGCCTAGTATCACAGTACAAAGGGGTAAAAGGCACATTTAGAGGAAGCTTTACTGAGGGAATAGATTGATCTCAGGGACTGACACGCAAAATCTAATAAAGACAAGATCAATGTCCTTTTACTTGTAGCCAATATTTAAACAGACAAAAGCACAAAGGACAACAGGAGATATTTTTTAAAATGTTTGTTTAGTGAATGCATGGCTCAAGATCACATCTAATATAAATAAATAGCAGAAATGGTTTTAGAACACAGGTTTTCTTTACTCGTAAACTGGTGTCGTGTGGGAGGAGGGGGAAATAGGCCTCAAGTCATGTAGAATGATTAGAATTAGGAATATTTACTTAGGCAGGTGACACTAGCAAGGCATATGGAAATGTACTTCTTTGTAACAAGACATATTCTGCTTGTGGCCATTTGTCTGCTAACAGTGGATTAGAAAGCATGGTGAGCAAAAGATCAAAAAGCAGTGGTTTCCAAATGTTGATGTACATCCAAATCACCAGGGAATCTGTAAATATTACTGACGTGTGACTCCTGAAACATTCCCAGTTAATTGGCATGGGGTGCTACAAGGGCATCAGGAGTTTTTAAATCTCTTTAAGTAATTCTAATTGTGACAAAGTTTGGCAATCACTGGCTTAAAGTCTATGAAAACTTTCATGATCTCATTTGCATTGTTATACATTCCTCAGGTGTATTGCCTCTGCTACCGTCCTCAACTAGAAATCCTAAGAGAAGTACCCAGATGAAATCTCCCAGCACTCTACACGTTAGAGCACATGACCCTCCCCTTCTCCCTTTCTGACCTCCTCTCCCTCTCTGGCTTTGAAGCTGGCCTTTGTCTTTCTAGTCCCAGTGCACTTACTCTAGCAGAGACCTGGACCAGAGCTTGCAGGGTTAGGCAATACACCTTTCGAAGACCTTGTCACCTGAGCTGTCTCTGGATCCAGAGCTTTACATTTCAGATTTCTCTTCATTTGCACCAGCTGTATTGATCAAAGACTTTCTAAGATGTCCATTCTCCCAACTGCCCTATTGGTTCCTGAATTTTGCCATCCTAAACTTCATCCTAAAGTTCGCTGTGGCAAAGGGGGAAATTACAGGAAGACTTAGCATGGAATCCTAGCTCTACATGTTCCTCCATCATGGGCCCTGTCTCTATAGGTCATTCCCTATGTAGCCATATATACCACAATGCCAAATTTCTTCATGAAATCTTTCCTGATCTCTCTCAATCAGATGTGTTTTCTCCTCAGTGTGAACCCCCATAAAACTTGACTAACCCAGCTGCAGTATAGTCCAGCTCAAGGGTGTTATATTCAAGAATTCCTGTATTAAATTTCATCAACTCTCCTTATTAACACTGTGACTTTGAGTGGGTTACTTAAGCTTTCTGAGGCAAGGTTCCTTTTTTTCATAAAGTTTTCTTTGGTGGGCAGGAGGGATACTAGATATAATGTATGTCAAGTATCTACTTCAATGCCTGATACGTATTAGACATGTGATAAATAGTAGCTATTACTTTACTTCTTTATGGGCCAGATTGCATTTTGCCTTATACTGTGGTTATTTAAAAACTTCTTTCAGGGACTTCCCTGGTGGCGTAGTGATTAAGAATCCTCCTGCCAATGCAGGGGACATGGGTTCAAGCCCTGGTCCGGGAAGATCCCACATGCCACAGAGCAACTAAGCCCGTGCACCACAACTCCTGAGCCCGCGCTCTAGAGCCTGCGTGCCACAACTACTAAGCCTGAGCTCTAGAGTCCGCGAGCCACAACTACTGAAGCCCGGCGCGCCTAGAGCCCATGCTCCGCAACAAGAGAAGCCACCATAATGAGAAGCCCGCGCACCGCAACAAAGAGTAGCCCCCGCTCACCGCAACTAGAGAAAGCCCACGTGCAGCAACAAAGACCCAACACAGCCAAAAATAAATTTAAAAAAAAAAACTAAACTTCTCTGAGTATGCTTTTTCTATGATGAATTCGATTTAGATATGCACTACATCTTGTTCATTTTTAAATAAACTGCAGTACAGATTACGCTTTTAAGAGACATTCATTTCTAAATATTTTATTATTTAAATTGAAAAATATTTGAGTTTGACCTTGTATTTATTTTGACTCATATATCAGTGACATTTTCTTAGATTGTAAGGCAGTATATAAACTCCACATGTTATAGCTAACATTAAGTTATAGGTAACATTCAAAATATTTTTGAATTTATGGTATATGCAGTGGGATGATACTAAGTCTATGCAGATTGCTGCTACAGAGGAAAGGATTAAAACCAAATTGGGGTGATGGAAATGATTTTCCTGCAGGGAGCTGTCCCCCCATTCAGCTGTCCTAGCACTGCCACTGGTTCTGTCCTTACAGCCTCTTCGTGGAACACAGCTTGGGTGTGCATGGATAAAAAGAGAACCCAGAAAGGGACAATGGGGTTCATGCTTTATTCTGCAATTACATTAACTCATAGCTCCCACATTGTATAAAACTCAAGAAGTTAATAATGTAATATTCTACTTGTTCTTAGATTAAAAATATAACTGTGGGGCTTCCCTGGTGGCGCAGTGGTTGAGAGTCCGCCTGCCGATGCAGGGGACACGGGTTCGTGCCCCCGTCCGGGAGGATGCCACATGCCGTGGAGCGGCTGGTCCCGTGAGCCATGGCCGCTGAGCCTGCGCTCCGCAACGGGAGAGGCCACAACAGTGAGAGGCCCGCGTACCGGAAAAAAAATATATATATATATATATAAAACTGTGTAATATAGCTTTGCTAAAGGGGATCTCCCCATTAATCCATAGATAAGGCCTTTCTTCACAGTGCCAATGATAGAAAATAAATGAATCAGTGACAGGCATGAATTTAACAAGTCAAGAAATATTTCTTCAAAATAAACTTAGCTGATAAGGAAACCATGGGCAAAAAAATATTTATGAAATTCAACATCGTGGGACTATTCTACAGACTTAACATTAATGATTAGTTTCAATATGACTTACTTTCTAGTAAGTCTGTTACTCATTTGTTGCACAATTCTTGTTTTCCAGGAAGGTAGCTGACTAAACATTTTGTGGAGAGTGACATTCAAATTTGATGCTAGTCACTGATTTAAGACCTTGAATTCTTATAAACACCATAGCTTTCTCTGATAAGAAAGGATTCAGTTATAGGTACAATAGAAGTAATTCTGGTAATTTACATGTCAACACTTCTACAATAAGCTTTTCTGTTCACCCAACTCAGATGTTATATAAATAAGAGAAAGAAAACAGGAGAAATGATATCCTCATTATAATGCTCTAATCCAGAAATGTCTCAGAATTTTGAACTATTAGCCCCAATATTGCTTAATGCAAATTTGTACTTCAAAGAGTTAAACTTTATTGAAAATTTAAAAGAATAGCCAAAATATTAGGAAAACCTTTGGTGGGATATGATAAGTATTAAAAAAGAAAAGACAGTATTTCAGCTGCCTGAGTAATCTTATTTAGCTTCTAGAATAATGCAGTGAAAACTAATATAATGAATGATTCAATCTGCACAAATTGGAATGAAAGGAAAAAAAAGTTTAGAAGTGAAGAGCTCTTTTCAAACCGATTGTCACATTTTCAATTGTATCTACAAATAGTTTGATGGGCGTAACTATTTGTTCTACCCAATTCTATGTAAATACACATTTTAATTTTTAGCCTTTCATCATTGGCATGTTTGAATGTGTGCTGACCTTTACAATATTTTGTTAAAATGACCTTTTCAAAAAATCTCAATCCTGTTTTAAACCTTCAAAGGCACATTATCCTATGCCTTCACTACAATAAGAAATCTGCCGGAAAAAAGCCTTGAAATCTACAGTGGGCCGTGAAGTTGTTCTTATCTGTCGCTTCCCTTTTCCAGCAATGTTCAACTACCGACTCTAAGGCTGAGCTGAAAGTGTATATATACTCAGGCCTCAAGTTGGGGAAGCCCTCGGTCGCCAATCAGGACTTCCCGACCTATTGCGTCACACCTCCCCCCTAGGTGTGACGTCAAAGGCAATCCCAGGCCAGTCACGTGGGTTGGAGTAGTGTAGCCTTTCTGGGCAGCTGTTAGGGAGACACCCGGCAGCAATGGCCCCCAAGGGTGTGGAACCGGGCAGGGAGGAGCCAGCAGAGCTCCTACACCCACCTCCTGGGAGCAGGGCTGTAGCAGCTCACTGCAGCCAGAGGCGCGTGGGGTTGGTGACTCCCAAGTACTTAGCGCGGGCGTCTGGGGGATGGAGGGAGCGGCCGCGGGAAGCTGGCACCTAAGGCTGTGTAATAGGACCCAAGTCTTGAAAACCCTCCTCCCCAGGCACCGCCTCTCAGCTCCCAGCCTCTCTTTCCAGCCTTCATTATCCCTTCAGAGCCACTTCCCCTCGGCTGCGTATCCTCAGCCTGAGGAAAAGCCTCTAGCCTCTCAGTCCTCGCTCTCACACAGACCCTCCTTTCAGACCCGCCCTCCGGTTCACAGGGACCCATTTTGTAGCCCTCGCTCGCGCTGGGCGGGAACCACCGTGACGAATTCCGCCCAAGGTGTTGATTATCCATCCCAACCTAGCCTCTGGCTCGCCTCCCACCTTCACCCCGGCTCCCACAGCCCATCCCCCACCCGGGGCTGGGCGCTCGGGAAGGCACCCCCAAATCCCCACCCGACTGTGTCCCGCGCTGCAGCTGCGGAAAGAGGCGCCAGCGTGCTCTTTGCCACGTCGGAATTGGCTCCCGGGACGCTGCAGCTGCTTGCGCGCAGCACGCGGTCCCCGCGCACGCCCTGCCCTCGCGGGCCGGCGGGCAGCCCTGCAGCCGAGAGGAGGGATGCGCGCCCTCCTCTCGCTCGGGTCTCCGAGTGCCACTGCTTGGGTCAGGGACCCCAGACCGTATATGGCTTCTGGAGCCGGGCTGAGCCCGGACAGACCCACAGTGACACTTTAATGGGGTGCAGGGAGTGCAAAGGAGGGAGGCCAGGGGAAGACGGGGAGTGGCCGAACGAGGCCGGTAGCTTGCGAGGAGGTGGCGAAGGACCCTCCTTCTCTGGGGCCAGAGCTGGGACCCAGGATCGCTTTAACCCTTTGCATTCCAAGTAAGAAACAGGCTTCCCACTTGCAAAACGCGCTAGGCTGTCCAGGGCTTTCCTTCCCACAGATAATGTGTGGGAAAAAAAGAAGAGAAGTGATGGGAATAAGGGGGAAGGGGGAGGCTGCGCGGAATGCATTTTCCATACACAGTGGAAATTCTTGTTTCCTAACTCGTGAGCCCCTCTGCAGCTCGGGAAGATGCGGAATGGAAAAGTACATCCAAGGACTTGCAGCCTTTCCCAGGCAAAGAAGTTACCTGTGTTCCAGAAAGGCAGCGGATTTCTGGCGAGCGCCGCAGGGATGGGAGAAAACAGAGGAAATGTTGCTAAGCCGGACAGTGATCTGAAATATCCCCTGATTTGCAGTCTGTTGGAAATTTTCAGACCTCAAACTTTTCTGTCGAAAACGGACTTAAATTTGTTTTTAACTCTTAACGTGAATAATGTCTTCCCTCTCCCTGGCCTATTCGAGGACCCTCGCCGTTCACCAAATCGCGCCAGTGTAACGTACCTTGTTCAGCTCTTGGTCATAAAGTTGTCCTCAGCCTGTCTGTGTGGTCCCGGAGGGTCGGTGGCGGGCAGTTTCCAAAACTGAGGTAATAGGAGATCAGATGAATTTGAGACGACCGGCCAAAAAAAATAAAAAAATTAAAAACAACATTTAAAAAGGATGGGGGAGTCTTAAATGCTTAGGTCTCCCTCACTTAAAAAAAATCACTAGTATTTTTTAATATTTCCGTTGCACTTCAATCTTCTAACTCTTAAAGAAAATGTTATCTGTGCTTTGAAAATAAATTAACTTTATTTTATTTTATGCTCTAGTTCCCCCTCCCCTAATATCGGAAAGTCTCTTCTTCGTATTAAAAAAAAAAAAAAAAGCCTGGTGAAAACTCAGCAGAACCCAGGAAGCGTAGAATCGGGAGAAAGTCTTTGGCTGGGGCTGGTTCAAGTCCCTGGTTCAATGGGCTGCTGGAAGCCAGGACTGGGTAATTCTTTCCAGACGTCTTGACTTCTCCTTCCTCGCGGTTGTTGCCTTTCTGCCTCCTCCAACTTAAGGGGGTCTTAACAAGTGAGCTGGTGGGTGTTTTAATAGGGCGGAGGAGGGAGTGGGGGTGAGGGGAGTGGAGAAGGGAGGTGCGGACTGGGGAACCCGGAGGGGAGGGAACTGGGAGCGTGGGCGGGCGGGAGACGGGGAGGAGGAGAGGGAGAGAGAAATTGGCCATTCAAAGCTCTCTCTGAGCTAGCGACCGGTTCTAAACGCCAATGAATTCAATTAACTTGATTGCAAACGTGTGCAGAGAAATGTTGTGCACACATGCTGGCCACCACCTGATTCCCTCCTTTCCTCCAGCAGTGGAGCCGGGAGGCCACGCTGTGTAGACTGACTCCTCTGAGCTACAAGGATTCCCACTTCGCGATGCCCTGCCAGTTCTGTTTAAGTAATTTGCTTTAAGACCAAATGGTGCCCTTAGGCTACGTAACTGCCCTGGGGAGAGAGAGCTGGGAGGTGTGTGTGCGTGTGTGCGTGTGTGTGTATGTGTGTGTGTGTGTGTATACACCTGGAGCCTCCGAAAGCCGGCTGAAACTCTAAAAGATCCGTGACTGCTCTACCACTTGTTAACCCTTTCTTCCCACCAACTCAAAAGTTTCTGAGCTGATGTCTAGTGTCAAAAGTCCCTTTTACATGGAAGTTTCGCTTTGGGAGAGCGAAAAAGTACAAAAATAATTGTATTTTTTCTTAACCTGGTCCCCTAACATTAAAATACGCCAACAGCGAGCATTATAAAGAAAATAAAACAAAATAAAAACCGTCCTCTAGAGGACTCCAAAATAGCGCCCTTAAAAAAAAGCTATTTTAAGGGACTGTCTTAAGTGACTTTTGCTTCTCGCGAGCCTTTTAAACAGATAACGAGTCAAAATACTTATTTTTGCTTCGTAATGGTCTTTTCTCATCTTTCTTCCAATGACCCAAGACTGGGAGTTAATTTTCTCTGTTCCTTTTTTCCCCTTTCTTTATTTCTCTTTGGTCCTCGCCAGCAAGCCTCCTGATGACTTCAAATGGACAGTAGGTGGCACTGTTTAGGAAAAAATGAAAGGGAGCTTACAAATTAACTATTTCGGTTTTTGGAGATTTCCTGGAAGTTACTATAGGATAAAAGAGATTTCTTTTCTTTTCTTTCTTTCTTTATTTTTTTTTCTTTTCCTCCAAGGTTCCTCTGAGGAGTGGACTTCCTTCGAACTCGACTAGGCCTTAAAAACTGAGTTCTTGCTCCTTATCATGTATCTTCTACAATAATGAACAAGTCAAAACAGAAAGTCAGTAAACTGGGAGCGATGCTTTTCAACACGTCTCACAGGATGTGGTGTAGGGGGCTGTGATTAGAGGTCAAGAATTTTACTACAACACCAGGTGTCAGCCCGTCCCCAGGGACCAACCTGCAAAGTACTACGGTTTCCGACGCCCCCACCTTCACCCCACCTCCACCCCCTCACCTCCACCCTACCTCCACCCCCTCATCTCCACTCTACCTCTGCCCCCTCACCTCCACCCTACCTCCCCCTCCTCACCTCCACCCTACCTCCAACCCCATCACCTCCACCCTACCTCCACCCCCTCACCTCCACCCTATCCCCACCCCCTCACCTCCACCCTACCTCCAACCCCATCACCTCCACCCTACCTCCACCCCATCACCTCCACCTTACCCCCACCCCCTCACCTCCACCCTACCCCCACCCCCTCAACTCCACCCTACCTCCACCCCCTCACCTCCACCCTACCTCCACACCCTCACCTCCACCCTACTTCCACCCCCTCACCTCCACCCTACCTCTGCCCCCTCACCTCCACCCTACCTCCGCCCCCTCACCTCCACCCTACCTCCAACCCCATCACCTCCACCCTACCTCCACCCCCTCACCTCCACCCTACCCCCACCCCCTCACCTCCACCCTACCTCCACCCCATCACCTCCACCCCCTCACCTCCACCCTACCTCCACACCCTCACCTCCACCCTACCTCCAACCCCATCACCTCCACCCTACCTCCACCCCATCACCTCCACCCTACCCCCACCCCCTCACCTCCACCCTACCTCCACCCCATCACCTCCACCCCCTCACCTCCACCCTACCTCTACCCTCTCACCTCCACCCTACCTCTACCCCATCACCTCCACCCTACCTCCAACCCCATCACCTCCACCCTACTTCCACCCCATCACCTCCACCCTACCTCCAACCCCCTCACCTCCACCCTACCTCTACCCTCTCACCTCCACCTCACCTCTACCCCATCACCTCCACCCTACCTCCACCCCATCACCTCCACCCCATCACCTCCACTCTACCTCCACCCCATCACCTCCACTCTACCTCCAACCCCATCACCTCCACCCTACCTCCAACCCCATCACCTCCACCCTACCTCTACCCTCTCACCTCCACCCTACCTCCACCCCATCACCTCCACCCTACCTCCACCCCATCACCTCCACCCTACCTCCACCCCATCACCTCCACCCTACCTCTACCCTCTCACCTCCACCCTACCTCCACCCCATCACCTCCACCCTACCTCCACTCCATCACCTCCACCCCCTCACCTCCACCCTACCTCTACCCTCTCACCTCCACCCTACCTCCACCCCATCACCTCCACCCTACCTCCACCCTACCTCTACCCCATCACCTCCACCTTACCCCCACACACAGCAGTTACACCTCTGAGAAGTATTACCTTGGGCTGATGACTTCACACCTCTGCGGGGAAACTCACTTACTAATTTTCTCCTGCAAACCTTGAAGACTTCAGGCTTTGTTTGAACCCTGCCTTAGGTGGTCAACTCTTGAGAAACTGGTTTAAATTTCAGAGCCCAAGTTCGTCTCACTGAATCAGACTCCGGCTTTGTGATTTTTAGTTGTATGGTGATTTTTACATGCTAAGTTATAATTTAAAATATATTATCTAACATATGTACTCTTACATGTAATGTGAATTAAACTGACTTAGAAGTAGGGTGGAAATTGTGGGATGTCAAGTGTCTAGCTGTGGATCCCCACAGAGGAACACAACCTCACCTCTAAATTTCCATGAATATTATATGTAATGCAAGATTGTTCATTATTTCTTGGTAGCATTTAACTGTTACTGTGCTAAGAGTTCAAGCAATGAGAACGTTCAGTAAAATTGGGTTTCTTTTCTTAAAAACACACTTGTTGTTTATCCCCTTCTACTTGTAATTCATGATTCATAAAGCAAAAGTAAAATGTCCCCTAACTATAGATGAATATAAAAGCTAATTACACATTCATGTATTTCTATCAGTCTCTTCCCCCTCCCACCACCAATGCCTCCCCCACCCCCAAAAGAAGAGGGAAGAGGATAGCACAATTTAAAGCCAGAGGTGAAAGTTCCCTGAAGGCAGAATATTGTATCTACCAGATTTTCTTAGGGAGGGGATCCAGAATAAGAAAGACCTTAACTTCAAATCCCACTTTGATGCAAGATTGCATGATCCGTTTGTGTAATCCTGAAATCATATTTCACCTGTCTAGACCTCTATTTCCTAGCTGATAAATGGAGAATACCTGCTTTACAGAGTTGTTACGATGATAGAATGTGTTAAATTATATGAAGAGATTAATGTGGTGCCTCTCCTTTAGGTAGAGCTTCCTAATGTAACCCAATGGTTCCTAATATAACCACTGTGGGTATTCAAAACAATAATAGTACCTTTCTCCTGGCTTTCTATTCTTTATATTATTCTTGATAAACATTAACTAAAGTTTTACCCTATGCTCACTTATTGGACCTACTTCAGCTTTCTTCTGCCCCCTCACTACTCTCATAGGTTAAATTCTTCTGTTTGCCCACAGATATACCCCAAACCTTCACATTTAACTGAGATTCCTTTCTGAGTCCCGGCCTGACTTACGGCTATCAGCCATCTAGTACTGACTCGTAAGCAACATATTAGGAGACGTGAGATCCAGTTCACAAACAAGCGATGGCATCAACCAATTGAATAACATTCGATAATTAATTTACAATTTAACTATTTTGAACATGAGCTGCTTGGATCAGAAGACGATAGGTGTTCCAGGTTCTGACGTTCTAAGACCTACCATATCCAACCTGTATCTATTACATTTTCAACTGTACAAGACAATGTAGCAAGGAACTGCAGAAGTAGGAGATTTGCTGGAGTTGATGTGACCTGCTACTGATCTCGTCCCTCCCACAACACAGAGCAAGTGTTTATGTGTCTGAGAGACAAGGTTTCCAGAACAAGGATTTAAGGATTTATTTTCTTCTTCTTTTTATTTTGACCGCGTGGCGTGGCTTGCAGGATTTTAGTTCTCCAACCAGGGATTGACCTCCCACCCCTGGCACTGAAAGCTCAGAGTCCTAGTCACTGGACCACCAGGGAATTTCCCCAGAACAAGGATTTAGTACCTTCATAATTCTCTGCATAAGTGGTTCTCAAACATTTTGGTGTAAAGTACCTCTGTACACCCTTAAAACTTATTGAGGGCTTCAAAAAACTTGTGTATATGGGTCATACGCATCAATATTTAGCATGTTAGAAATAAAAGCTGACACAACATTGTAAATCAACTATACTTGAATCAAATAAATTTTTTAAAAAGCTGACTAGAAAAGTTTAAAAATATTTTTTTCCTTCTTTTTTTTTCATTTATTTTTTTATACAGCAGGTTCTTATTAGTCATCCATTTTATACACATCAGTGTATGCATGTCAATCCCAATCGCCCAATTCATCCCACCACCCCCACACCCCGCCGCTTTCCCCGCTTGGTGTCCATACATTTGTTCTCTACATCTGTGTCTCAATTTAAAAATATTTATTAATTCATTAAAAATAATACACACAATGACTTGTCAACTTAATAAAATATTTTTTTGAAATGTGGCATTGTTTTCCATGTTTTCAAATCTCTACTATCTGGCTTAATGATAGGAGGAGTCTCATATCTGCCTCATCATTCAATCGTTTTGATTGACGTATATTAAAAAAAAAATCTGGCTTCAAACAGATATGTAATTAGGAAATGGAGAAGTATTTTAATAGCCTTTTTAGTTATTGTTCTTTGATGCTGTGTCAAAACTTGACAAACAGTAATTTTTTAAAGGTAAATTGCAATGTTGAATCTAAAACAATAGGAATGAACTTTATGTACTCTGTCACATTAAAATCTGCTGGTTTATCTTACACTTTAATGCATCTTTGACAACCATTAATGAATTTGTGACATCATGTATCAATCATTTATAAGATATCAGTTCACTAAGTTATGTAGATTTTCCAATTGTTGGTATATTTCATTATTCCATATTTTAAAAAATCACAATCACTGAATCACCACCAGTCTTATCCAAAAAAGTCTTCCAATATTGGGAAACTGTCATAGTCATGGTGGAAATAAAGTTTACTGAAATTCTAATTTTCTCTTGAAAGCTCAGATATCTTCACTAGCATCAAATAATGTCAGTAACTGTAGTTTTCATTGTAATGGCAAGTTCACTTAGTTTTCAAAAAAATAAAATGTTTTCCAAAATACCTAAGTCTGAATAATAGTCATTTGTCTATGAGTTGCTCTTGTATTCCAGGATAAAAGTGGCTAGCTCAGCTCACAACTTAATCACATGAAAGATTTTCCTCCAGAAAACATGATAGCTTGGTGTTTCTTCACACAGAATGTTAAAAAGCATACACTCAAGAATTCACATTTAATGAAATTAATAATTTTTTACTGCTTTATCAAGAACTTTCTTAAATGAAATTTGCTTTTTATTTCCTGTAAATGTATGGGGGTAAAATATACAAAGACTGGTAGTACAGTTTGATGCACTGCCTTGTTTCATGCTACAGTATAAGGAGCTTTATTCACCATTATTTTTGCACCATCAGTGTAAGTGTCAACATATTGAAAGATGAAAATAATTTCTTAGTCTTATTATTATAAAAATAGTGTTAAGCTTGGTGGTCCCCTGAAAGGGTCTTGGGGTTCCCAAGCATCTACAGACTCTGCTTTGGAAAATGCTCGTTTATATTAAGCATACCAGAGGCAGTAATGTATAAATCTGAGTGTTTTACTTTAAGAACATAGGCAAACTGTTTCACATTGAGTAGAGATCTAGCAGTGGGAAGATGAATCTTAATAGTAATCCTGTCATATGAAACATGACTATAGGAAATAGAAATGCCTAGATTGACAGAAAAGATTCAGAGAACCTAACAGACACTGGAAAACTTTTACAGTGCTGGCATATACATGTGAGATTTAAGATATTCTCTATGAGCTTAAGACAATACGCCAATAGGGATTAAAACACAATATATCTCAGCTTCATAAAAGGTAGAATTTTGTAAGAATCCGAGTTGTGCAAAGATGGAAAGAGATTGCTCTGGAATTTAGTTTTCCAAATTGGATGATGTGAAGAAGTTTCCAGTAGTTCATAGAAATTGGACTGCTTACTTTTAATGTTAATTCCAAAGCTGAACTCTTGAGGCTCTAGGATTAATTCAGACCAAATTTTGAAGAAGCTATGGCTGTGTTTTTCACTGTGGGTAGAGGGAGATATTGAAGCATCTATCAGATACCCGGGAAATTAGAATGAACAGGTTGGAAGAGATCAAAATACTTATTGATACACTTATATAGGTAGAAGAGGATGATTTTACTTCTCATCGTAGTTTTTGAAGATCTCACTATATCAGATAGAATAATTTGTCAATTGTTGATTATTTTAAAATAGATTCTGAGTATTATTAGAGCTGTGCTTTAAAGATTACCCAAATGAAAGAAAAGGGACAAAAACTCCCTTTCCTCATCATATACACTCTTCTTTTTATATATATCTTTAAAAAATTTTTATTTTCTTATTCAAGAGCCATACACATTCAATGTAGAAATTTTACAAAGATCAGAAATGTGCAGAGAAAATCCTTCTTAATACAATCACCTGGAGATAAACTCTTTTAAACATTTTGATAATGTTCTTTCAACCTTTCTTTTTTTTTTTTTTTTTTTTTACTCTTTCTTGTTTGGCTTCTTTTTATTTTTTATTTATTTATTTATTTATTTTACATCTTTATTGGAGTATAATTGCTTTACAATGGTGTGTTATAATCATCTTTCAACATCTCTTTCCATGGGTGAGGAAACTAGCTTTAAAATATTATATGACTTAGTCTAAACCCTAAAAGATGAATACTCAAAAGTACCTGAGACTTACGATTGTGATTTGATTGACATCAAAATTCCCAAATACAACCATCTGAATGAATTATTTAAAAAAAGGAAAGAAGAGAAAACCTTATATTTTAAAACTTTACCTTAAAGCATTGAATATGTGGGAGTTTTCCTTTCATGTTATTGGACTATTTAAATTTTAAGAATTATCCCTTGGGTCTATGTGTTTCAGATTAGAGAGGGATAAAGTTATTTCAAACAGCCTAAATGACATTTTTATCACTTGCCTTTTCTGATCCAGATTACAGAAAAGGACAAAACTGTTTATTCTCGATTTAAATACCAAGAATTTCTGTCAGCAAGAGTTTATATTTTACATGACAAATCAATAAAAGTAGAGAGCACTACTTGAGGGGAAGTCTGAAACTAACTGTCCTTTGATATTTTAATAGTCTTCCTTATAATGACTAAGGAGAAGATTTTGAAATGGTAGTACCCACAAGCAATTGCTAATAGCTGTAATTGTGGAAATAGAAATACATAATTTAAATCATCTTCTTTGGAGATCAAGTGGCATTTCTCCTTTTTCCTGAAAAGCTTGACAAGATTTCCAGCTTTTAAAAATTTTGAAGATATGCTTAATTTCCGGAAACTAATGTATTTCTTATTGGAGGGGATAGTTAAAAGTTTTCTAGGTAGAGGAACCTTTTTTATTGATAATTAAGAAAAAAAAATGACTGTGAATATACGCTCAAAAATGTCCATAATTTCAGGGACTTCACAGATTGCTTTCCCTCAAATCTGTTCATGGACAAATTAAAATTTTCCTTGTCCAAGAGAAGTATTGTTCAGTCTTCGGAAATACTCTGAAACTCTAAATCTTTTAGTTCTTTAGAGACCACATTATACTTTTTTAAAACACAAGGTGGAGGGGGAACTAAGTAAACCTTTTATTTTCTCTAATGATTCACACTAATTTTTTTTCATGCCTCAATTTGGGGGAGGTAAAATCTCAAATTAAGGGAATCAGGCATTTAGGAGAAAGCCATCCAAGGGTAATAGGAAATCGGGAATATAAGATTTTTAAAGAATCCATTCATTTCCCTTTCCTCGGGCATTGAAACCTGATTTTATACTTTTAGGAGAACAAGAAAATCTAAATTCTTCTTCAAGCTTTTGGGGTAAGAAGCCTGCCTTCAAATACAGGTGGCTGAAATCCTTGAGAGGAAAATCCTGAACCAACTCAGTAAAGTGGGACTTCCTACCTTTGTCCAAGCGAGGTGTTAGCTCCAAAACCCAATTAGCAGAATTACCATTCCAAAGGCCCCCGAGGGCTGGTACTGCTGCTGTCAGCCCTAAAAATGCCATTAAGAAGTGTGACTGTATGCATTGCCTTAGTCACATCCTGCCTACCTTAGACTTCAGGATAATGTGAAGATGAAAGCGAAGTATTGTCATGCTAGTCAAAGGAATGACATTCTCATGTTCTCTGCCATAGCATTGCTTTCCAGTATTTTAAAGTTTCAAAGTTCAACCCAGATCTGTGTGGGTCTGAGAACTTAGTATGCAGTGGTGCCAACTATTTACTATGCTTAAGCGAAGGACTGGAACATATTTTGATTTTGTTCCCGATTCTCTTCTTGCAGACGGCACCTGTTGTTTGTTCACACTGAATTTCTCAAGACTTCTAATTAAGCAAATGGGGAAGTTGCCATGTTGTTTATTTTGAAAAGCCAGGTGACTCCAAGAATCAGAGGTGAAAAGAAACTTAAAGACGTCTCAGAGTGTGGACTGAGGGCAGCCTTTAGCGCAATTGATCTCGGGTGGCCTCGGCCTGCAGTGGCTTGAAGCAGGATTTCGGTTCCCAACCAGAGATTAAAGTCGGGAAGTGGCAGTGAGAGCATTGAATCCTAGCCACCAGACCACCAGTGACAAGGCCCTGGCCCATCAGCTATGAAGGAATGAATTTCCACAGAGAGATGGAAAGTAGTGAAGCAAGTAAAGTGTCCATTAGGAGGAAAAAGGGTACAGTATGTGTGGATAGACACATGGGGGGGGGGGCGCTCAGAGAGGGAGTCGCACCCCATGGCAGTTTGAATCACTTTTATGGGCCGTTTCTTCTGGGTTTCCTTTGACCAATCATCTTGCTTTGTGTTGTTCTGAGTCCACGTCTGGTATATCTCAGGGTCCTCCCCTGTGTGCGTGCGCATCTCTTAGCCAAGATGGATTCTAGTGAAGAGGTCTATGGGTAGTTGGCATCACTTACTATGGGGTGGCACCCACCCCCTTTTTGACCTCCAGGGAGCCTTTCTGAGCATGTGTGGTCAGGGAGGTCTCCCTGACTTTGAGAATGAGGAATATGTGGTCTCTTATCTTCTATCTGGGCAGGGCCCAGCCTCCTCCATTATCCTGCTTTTGTGGAGCTTCTGTCCACAGGGGAGAAACGTTCAGCCTGGGGCCCATCTATCTCCTGCCTCACAATCACCTGGTTGCTTTTAAAAATACACATTCTGTGTCCAAACCACAGACCTAGTTCACCAGAATTTATAGTGGTGAGTCCTGAGAATATACCTACTTGGAAAGCTTCCTCAGGTAATTCTTATGCACCCTGAAGCTTGGGAACTTCTGCTTTAAGAATATTGTAGATGAAGACATTGGTTTCTTGGGCTTTCTACACATAACTCTTTAAAACTAGATTTGGGGTCTTTACTTGGAAAACAAAAGAGCAAAAACTCTTCTTTTGCAAAATACAGTTGAATTGTGAATTCCAAAGAATTTCTCTGTTCAATGACAGTATGATTATCTGGAACATGATGAGGTTTGTATAATCAATAGGTTATCAACTGGCATATTAATCTACTGATTTCGACCAGGAGTGAGGCAGTTTCACGTGTACACCTGAGGGCTCTGGACTCAAACTACTTGTTTTGGGTCCCCATACAGTTACTACCTGTGTGGTCTTGGGCAAATTGCCTGATCTCTCTAGGTCTCAGTTTCTGTCTATGTAAAATGTGGAAAGTAGTAAAACTTTCCCTTAGAAGTTCATGTTGGAAGTAAATAAAATTATCTATGTAAAGCTCTGATAAGTGTGCAATAAATGTGAACCATAATTACTGGTGTTGTTGAAAAGATAGCGCCTAAGAACTTGTTCCTCCCTTGTGTCATGGAGATGTTCAATTTCTCCTGTTCCAGTTAGGCTTCCTGCTACTGTAACTTCTAGACTATGATCAGAATTCAAAAACTTAAGAAGCTGGTCAAATCTTTTTGAAGATGTAAAAGCTACAGATTGGGCTTTCAATTCCTAAAGAAAATCCTGTTAAAATACTTATTGAGCACCAGCAGTAAATATATAGTTCAGAAGCTATTTGATATATGAGTGTTCACTGAGTTTACCTAAATTATAAAAAGCCGCATGTTTAAGAATTAAAAGCCAAAGTTAAAATACTTCTTTGAAAGAGTTGAATGTTCTTTTTTTTTTTTTTGCATAATGTATTTACCCAAGGAAGCTAACTTAGATGGAGCATCTGGCTTTCAGCATATTCTTGCTTTACACCTATGCTTCCAGCTGAAAAGCTCTGAGGTGAAAAGAGGTCAAATGAATTGCCCCACATCACACGCAATGAGTCAGTGATTCAGGCCAGATTGAATCAAGGATTTTTTTGCCAGGGCTTCTGGCAAGTTTCTTTGGTAGGAGTGTCCAAAAATAAATGTTTCACTGAAAATAAATCTTTACACCTCTGCTTTTAGAGCAAAAAGAAAGGATATATTTGCTATTTTTCATGTCTTTTTAATTTAAATTCCCAAATAAAATAAAAGATATTTCTAAATATAACAACCTGAGCATGACTTCACAACTCTCTTCCAAATAACTGAATTTAGGCTGTTTGACGATATGGAATTGGAAGTATAGCAGAAAAGTTTCCTCTTTACACCTCTGCTTTTAGAGCAAAAAGAAAGGATATATTTGCTATTTTTCATGTCTTTATTTAAATTCCCAAATAAAATAAAAGATATTTCTAAATATAACAACCTGAGCATGACTTCCCAACTCTCTTCCAAATAACTGAATTTAGGCTGCTTGACGATATGGAATTGGAAGTATAGCAGAAAAGTTTCCCTCTTAGAAATTCTGGCCAATTTGGTCTACTCTCTGTCATCTCTCCTCATTTGGAGTCCTTGTGTTCATTGTTGCCAAGCATTCATCCACCAAAAGTTGATTGAGCATCTACAATGCGCCATCTACAGCCTTACTGCTAACATGTGCAGAACTCAGCACAGGAGTATTAATAGAGGCTCACATGCCATGTGTCTAAATGCTTGATCTTTATAGATCAAGCTGGCAAAGTATTCAATGAAATTAGTTCCTCTTCCTACCTTGAAAAATATACCTTTGTATAAACTTGCAAGTCTTCAAAGTTAGAGTTCTCAAAAACCTTAGCATTCTGTGCCAGAACAGCAGTGAAAAAACACACTACCAGCCACCAGCCCCCTGGCACCAGTCTCCCGCCTCTGGTCCTGAGACCATCCATGTTTTTTTCCCACTCCTGACTATATGCCATAATGTGATGGGCCTTGAAGACATGCATTGAATATACCAGCTGACACATCCAAACACATCCATCGTTCCCCATATCAGGCACCCACTGCACAATTCTTTGGACCCCCGACTTCCAAATCCAGGGTAGCAGCTTATGCTGGCCCTGAAAATAGGCTCAGAACTGGGGGCCTTCATGCCTGGGTCTAAGGGTTGTACTGCCAGTCGGTGTGTCAGGGCATCCGTATAAGGTGAAATCGTTACACTGTGTAATCTGAACATACCGTTATTCTATTCTAGAATATCACCACTTTCCACTGGTAACTCAGCAAAGGCCCAACTCTTTAGTTTGATCTTGCCTTAAACATTCCAATCTGATAGCAAACCTTTCCATGTGGAGCACACTAGGTTAAACAACTTAGAGCACGTTTCCATCTCAAACCCTTAGTCCATTTGTCCTTTCTGCCTAAAATACTCTTTTCCCATCTCTGCCTGTAACAGTATTCTTCTTATCTCTCCCTCTTCTCATCTCTTTTGATGCTCCATGCCTATCTTTCACATCATACTTACCCCTTTCTAATTTTATCGTCATGTTTATATACGTAATCTCTCCTAGCTTTGGTTGTAGAATCTTTGAAGACTCTCCTGTGCCATTTATTTATTTTCAGCTCTTTGAAAATAGCTTTATTGTTTTTGTAGAAATCTTTATTCGTTGTAAATGAGCAACACCACAAAAGAGCACAGAAAGAATAAAAACTCAGAAATGGTGCCAGTTTTTTCATAGAGACACATGGGTCGATGTACAGAAGTTACAAAAAGAGGAACATTTACTTTTTGTAAATTTTTCTTCGTTTAACTGAATATTTTGTATATTTTCAGTTAATGATCTAGAGATCTACATAATCCTTTGAATGACTGTATATGATTCTATACTAGTAATACTTCAAGAGTATATCTAACCAATCTCTCTTGCTTGATAGTTTATTCTGTTCTTTCTTATCTGTTATAAAAGTGCTGAAGACATGACCTTCATTTAAAATATTTTCAGGTATGTACAATTGTCCCCTTGGGATAAAGTCTTAAAACTAGGGTTTCTGTAATATGAAAGGAATTGCGTCATTCTCTTCTGTATCTCTTGGAGCACCTGATACAAAACCTTGAAAATAACAGGTATTTCATAAATAGTGGCTGAATGGATAAATTCAAGAGTAAAGTCGCGGCTGGTTACTTTGTATCTCTTTACATAACTGACCTAATGCAGTACTGTGGTTGGATGTTCTGGGAGGAGCCAATCCAGATCTATACTACTTTTTTTACACAGACAAAAATTTCAGAAAAAAAGGAAATAGTAAGGCATGAAATAAACGGAGTAAGAGACATTTGCAGTGAACGTGATGTGTGTTTATTTGTTCTTCCTTCCTAGCAATGCTGAGAGGATAAAACTGCTACCACTGCAGCCATTCTGCAGATAAGAATCTTACCATCAGGACAAATTACTTGCCTTTGGCCAGGTGACTTATAGGAGGAACCCCACTTTGTCTTACCACAAGTCCAGTGTTTTCTTAAACATGCCACTCTGCCTTGAAGCTAAATAACAGTTTTCCACCATTTCATCTTAATAAAGAACTCTGCGTGAGGAACTGGTTTCTTAGAATAGCTGTTTGTACAGGAGGATCCTCCCTTTACCAGAAAACATAAACTGGAGAAGACTAACAACCTGTCTTTCTTCAGTGACCTCTAACTGACCAGCTACACCTGAGCATGACTAGGCATTTTTACTAAGAAAGCTGCTTTGCCTTTTTCCAGTTGTTGAAGATGGCAAGATTGCTGAAACACTTGTACCTTGTTTAGATGAGGAAGGAACGTGTGTCCTGCCTATTTAAACACATGTAGTTCACTGTAGGTAGGGACAGAGTCTACCCCATTTTTGGATTAATCCTTAGCACCGATTCAAAAAATACGTATATTTATATACAAGGAAAGGAGGAGGAAGGGAGAGAGGGAGTCTAATATCTTGTACAAATATTATTCTTCAACGATGACTGTCATTTGGCTTATTTTTGTTTCGATAGATGAAATTTTAATCATCCCAAAACCTCTGCATGACTGACACACTTAAGATTAAATCAGCCTTCAAGCGTTCTTTGTTCTTTTGTCTCTCTCCAAAGGGCCCTATTCATATTTTCAAATATGAGACCCAATCTAAAAGGCTAAGAGGTTTTTTGTTTGTTTGTTTATTTGTTTGTTTTGAAAGGCAACATTAAGGTCAGTGAGAGAAAATAATTGTGGTTTAAAAATAATTGTTTAAACAAATTGACATAAATTGGGCTTAGTCTAACTTTTACAAATATTCCTTTCCTTTGTAGAGATAAACTTAAAAATGTTTTCTATTGCTAAAAAATTTTATTAATAAGTTGAAATAATTATACGTTCATCCTCCCATCCACACATATATTTTTAAGTCAATTGATCACATAGTGAGGATTTACTAGGCAGTTCCAATTTCAAATATTATAAACACTTATTCACTTAATATATATCATACCATTCATGTAAGTCTTGAGTTTAGGAGAAAAAAGTGGTGTCAATGCCTACAGCTAATGTAAATAATGTGTTCCTGTAGGACAATAGTGAAAGTTATTGGTGTGTATCAGTCAGCTGAGGCTAAATTATACTACAACACGAAAAACAACCCCAAATCCTAGTGACTTATGAAAGCAAAGGTTTATTTCTCACTGTGTTTCATGTGATTGACTGAGGCTCTGGGTCATGACTCTACTTCAGGATCCAGGCTGAGAGGACAGTTTGGGACATGGCTTATCTCAGATTAAAGAAGAAAGAGAAGATGGCAAACTGGGCTGAATTCAGGAAGCTTCTGCTCAGAAATGGCACATCACCTTTCTGCTCATAGTACGTTGGCCTAAACAAGTAAGAGGGACAAAGCTGACATCAGTGGGGTGGAAAGTGTAATTCTCCCACAGGGAGGGGCCCTGAAGGTTCAGGACATACAGGAAAAGAAATGGAACATTTGGTACAACCATACTACATACATCTATTGTTTGGTGATACCCTATACCAATTCTTCCCAGTTAGAGATCAAAAAGTTATCCTTTTGTCTGCCACTTCCCTCATTCAATTAACATTCAAATTATTTTAATTTTACCCTCTAAATATTTCTCAAGTGTAATCTCCCCTCTCTATCTCACCTACCATTCCTTTTTCTCAGGTCCTTGGTATTCATAAATAGGTCTTCCAGTCATAAATTAATTCCATGTAGGGCCACCAATGTGAGGTATGCAAAGTGCACAAATATAAAATGTCATTTTTCTTTCCACCAATGTAATTGTATGATAGATAGAATATATGAAATCAGAGGTAAAAATCAGTCCATTTATAATGACAATATAACAAATATAAATACATGTATTAAGCTTACTTGGATAAAAAAAGACATTTCCATTCTATCACACACACACACACACACACACACACACACAAGATTCTACTATTTTTTTCCCTAAACAGAGAAATTTTCATCAAAAAAGAAAGCCAAGCCAAAAAAAGAAATTAAGAAGAAACTAATAGAAATTTGGAAAAGATGAATGATACACAGCAAATGAAAGCCAATTTAATCTAAGTTGCTCCTTTATTCTACTGCTCCTAAATTGCAGGTACTTCTACATTTCTCACATTTTTTATTTGTTTTCGTTTCAGCAATTAGCAATATCCTTTTTTGTCTTAGTCATCTAAATTTGTAAATTAGTAGTAGTAGAATAAAGTAACAACTGGTAGGATTATAAGAATATATGGATTAATGTAAATTAATAGATACATTTTTTAATTTCTCTCATAATTATTTAGATACTTCTTTTCTAATGTAAGAATGTAAAACTATACATTTCCCTCTTAGCAATGTTTTAATGACATCCCACATGTTTTGATATACTGTATTTCTATTTTCATTCAGTTAATTGTACTTTTTGATTTACCTTGAAAGTTCTTCTTTGACCCATGGATTATTTAAAAGTGTGTTGTTTAATTTTCATGCATTTGGTGATTTTCCTCCCTTTCTGTTAACAATTTCTAGGTTCGAGTTCATTGTGGTCAGAAAACACACTCTGTATGATCTCATTTCTTTTACACTTTTTGAGATTTGTTTTATGGCCCATAATGTGGTCCATCTAGGAATGTGTTCTGTGGGTACTTGAAAAGAATATATTCTGCTTTTGGTGTGTGGAATGTTCCACAAATGTTGATTAGGTTCTGTTGGTTGATGCCATCCAGTGCTATTAATTTGCTGATTTTCTATCTGGTTCTCTCAATTGTTGAAAGATGTTGATGTTTCCAACTATAATTGTGAATAGTTCTATTTCTCCTTTCAATTTTGTCAATTTTTCTTTCATAGATTTGAAGTTCTATTGTTTAATGCATATACATTTAGGAGTACTATGTTTTATTGTATTATATATCTTTTTGTATGTGATATTTTTTGTTGCTTTGAAATCTACCTTAGCTGATATTAATATAGCCATTCTTGCTTTGTTTCCATGTTTCCATGATATATATATATATATATTTTTAAAGGTTTTTTAAAAATTAATTTATTTTATTTTATTTAGTTTTGGCTGTGTTGGGTCTTCGTTGCTGTGCGTGGGCTTTCTCTAGTTGCAGCAAGCGGGAACTACTCTTTGTTGCAGTGCACAGGCTTCTCATTGAGGTGGCTTTTTTTGTTGCAGAGCACGGGCTCTAGAGCACGCGGGCTTCAGCAGTTGTGGCTCATGGACTCTAGAGCACAGGCTCAGTAGTTGTGGCACACGGGCTTAGTTGCTCCATGGCATGTGGGACCTTCCCGGACCAGGGTTCGAACCCGTGTCCTTTGCATCGGCAGGCAGATTCTTAACCACTGCACCACCAGGGAAGACGATGATATATATTTTTTAATTCATTTACTTCTAACCTGCTGATATTATTGTATTTGAAGTGAGTTTCTCATAGACTGCATATACTTGCATCATGTTTTTTTTTTTTTTAATTAATTTATTTATTCATTTATTTTTGGCTGCTTTGGGTCTTCATTGCTGCGCGCTGGCTTTCTACAGTTGCAGCGAGCCGGGGGCTACTCGTTGCTCTGCAGCATGTGGGATCTTCCCGGACCAGGGCCCGAACCTGTGTCCCCTGCATTGGCAGGCAGATTCTCAACCACTGCGCCACCAGGGAAGCCCGCATCATGTTTTTTATCTTCTTTGCTTATCTCTGTCTTATGATTGGTGTATTTAGACTTTACATTTAATGTTATTATTGGTAAGTTAAGGCTTAGGTCTGCCATTTAAGTCTTTGCTTTCTGCTTGTTCTCTCTGTTTTTCATTTCTTTTTTCTTCTCTTCTCTATGGGTTGCTTAAACTTTTTTTTCTAATTCCATTTTGTTTCATCTATAGTTTTTCACTTTATCTCTTCATATAATTTTTAAAATGGTTGCTCCAGGAACTACATTATATATGTATATGTATAGTTTATCACAGAAAATTGGTGTTGAGATTTTATTAGCTTGAATGAAATTTTAAAACCTTACTTCCCTTTGTGTTCTTTTAACTTTTACTTTTTATGATAGTTTTAAATATTTCCTCTCCACAAATGTTAGATTTGTGGCAATCCCACAGGTTCTTGGGCTCTGTTCATCTTTTTTTTCCTGTGTATTATATTCTTTCTGTTTTTCAGAAACAGACCTTCAAGGTCTCTTTTTGTTTGCCTTACATATAATTTCCAAGGATTTTAGGTATACTTAGTAGGAGGAGTAGGGAAAAACATATCTACTCTATCTTTTTAGAAGTGGAAGCTTATCCATTTTTGACAGTTATTATGATTACTTACTTTAGTAAATTATACATAAATTAACAAAACAATGTGTGTGGGGGGATTAATTGATCTATAAAATATTGTTTGAAATTATTGTTATCAAATTAGGTATGGATGAGAAAAAATATTTGAGGTTTCTGCATTGAGATTATGTTCCAAGTGTTTCCAGAGTTCTCACTCCATTCTAAGGAAACCAAGACTGGAAGTTATAGAAATTGCATTACTAATATGGCTTATAAAAGATAGATGGCACAGATTACTTGATATATGCCTCCCATCTCCCCCAAAATGCCCTAACTGTAAATCAAAAGGCTGACAAATTAATGTGCATTTATATGCAAAGTTAAAATTATAATATTTATTTGTTATTTTTTAATACTCTAACTTTTGAAATCTTGATTGGGAAGTATGAGAGGTAAGCATCCTCTTGAATTTGATTGAATTTGATTTTCCACTTTTAAATGTATTCCTTTCAATTAGCTGAGTTAGAAAATTTAAGTTTTCCCTTAGAATGTTTAGATTTTTTGTACAAGACCTAGATTATTATTGACTGAAGGATAAATAGCTTTGACTGGTAATAGAAAAATCTACCTGAAGAGCAATTCTAATTTAATTTCAATGTTTTTATAACTTACCTTTTTAAGTATGCATTTTATAAGATCTGGTCCTTATTGTGCATGTGGACACACACACATACAAACATGAATGTGCTTCATAAAACAAAGCTAGCTATATCCTTGCACCTGCAACTTCTGGGTGGCAATAACCTGAATTACATTGAAACCCATGTGATGGAGATGTTAATTTCTCCACTCTCTTTGGACAGTGGAACAGATGCTGTCTTGAACTTCAAAGGGATTTGACTACTTTCTGAGTTTCATTAATGAACAACAACTTTTCACAGCCTAGTTTTTAAAAAACTCTAACAAAACATACAAAGGAAAAAGATCAATGAGGAATTCATCAGTCTTTTCCTCCTAAAATGTTTTTTAGGGATAGAAAGGAAGTCAAATTCAAAACATTTGATCTTTCCCAGGAAACTGAACTGCACTGTATTTATTGCTTTTCAAATCTGACAGCTCATCCTGTGGCCTCACATCATGGTAGGGGACCCAATTCTACCAGGAGAAGATGGGCTTTGGGAAATAAGTTGTTAAAGAGCTTGATAGAAAAAAAGAAAACCCAATTGGTGATAAATATTTTTGTTCTTTACTACCTTATCTAATTCTGGCTATTGAGTTTAGCTCAAGTAATGCACCATTTGTGTGGCCAGAAGACTTGGTTCCAGGACCTTCTGTGTTGTTAACTAGTATAAGATAACAGATAAGGATGGGAGCTGACAGTTAATACTGCCTATTGATCAGGCACTGTTCTTAGCATTTTACATATGTTAAGTAATTGAATCTTTATATCAACCTTACACATAGATATTATTATCATCCTCATTTTACAGATAATTAAAAAAGCACAGAAAGTTTAAACAACTTCCCTAAAGTCACAGAGCAAGCAAGCAAGCAGTGGCGGCAAGATTCAAACCCAGGTCTTCTGCCCCTGGAGCCCATTCTCTGAAACACCAAGCTCTACCTCCTCAACACTATTAATACCCCCTAGAGCCCATTCTCTGAAACACCAAGCTCTATCTCCTCAACACTATTAATATCACGTCAGCTCTCTGAGCTCTGGTTTTCTCATTTTTGAAATAAAAGGAGAATAAAACTGCACATTGTAATTTACTTGATGTTACACTCATAGAATTGGGCAAATAGGACTTTAGCAGTTACATAGTCCAGATTAACATGTTGTAGCTAAAGAAACTAAGTTCTAGGAATTAAGCAACTTAGAGTCACACAATTAGTGACAGACCTAAAACCTGGTCCTTTGAGACAATCCTTACTGAATGGCAAACAAACACATCTAATGAGGTTACACATATTAATATGGTTGGGCATAGCCCAAATTTCATATTTTGAAAATAAATAATAAACATTAATTGATCACTGTTTGATATTGGGTACTATAATGGAGGTGTATGATAGAGGGCCATACAAAACTGAGGACAGTATATTTAACACTGCTGGGAGTGTGCGGGCAAATAGTAAAAAACAGAAAGGAGGTAACTTTTTTGGGGGGAGGGGGGTTATACGGGCCTCTCACTGCCGTGGCCTCTCCCGTTGCGGAGCACAGGCTCCCGACGCGCAGGCTCGGCGGCCATGGCTCACGGGCCCAGCCACTCCGCGGTATGTGGGATCTTCCCGGACCGGGGCATGAACCCGTGTCCCCTGCATCGCTAGGCGGACTCTCAACCACTGCGCCACCAGGGAAGCCCGGAGGTAACTTTTGAACTGATTTTTGAAGGATAGGGAGGAGTTGCTTTGAAGACAACGAAGAAAAAGCCCATTGAATCTGAGAAAAATGCTTGTTCAGGCCACCAGTTCAGGACAGCACGCTCAAAGAAAGGGGTCCACTCTCCTTGTTGGTAAACTTCAAGCCACCTGAGCTCCCATTGGAAGTTATGTGGTTAGTGTAAGACCACACACGTCTTTGGCAATTAGAAACTCTAGTCTTTTAACTATCAAAATCAAGAGAACGTTTGGGTCAGCTGGAGTTTCAGAAACATAAAGATTTATGTTCAGAAACATAAAGATTCCAGTGCCCAGGTTTCCTGGCTGTCAGTCTTTAGAAGATAATTTTAATTCTTCCCTTGGTTTCTTCTAAACCAAGTGGGAGTAAGGACAAGATCCTTTTTCTTATCTTTATGTCATCATGGCCTGATACAGTGCCTGAAACAGAGTAAAATTTATTTAACAATAAAAAGAAATGTTTATTGTGCATTTACAGATGTCAGGCACTATGCTCAGGATTATATGTGCATTTTCTATTAATCTGCACATCTGCCCTATGAGAGAGTAATCAAGATTGGCCCAGAAAATTGGAAACTTAGACTGAGAGTATGTCCAGGGACCCCCTGATGATGGAGGGAAACAGACTTGATACAGTCCCCCTGCCTTCAAAACCTGCGGCATTTTCAAAGTGTGATGAATTCATTTACAGTTACTTGCATGATATTAATGTGGCTCATAATTTTCCCAATGCAAAATGTATCTTATGAGTATTGATATGTAATTTTAAAAATATGACTTTGCATGGAATGAATGAAAGTGTTTTAAAGACAAAAATCTAGAAGCAGTCGCTATGCTTTTCAAGAAAAAATTAAAATATGACACCCATGTGCACTGAGTTATTTTTAATGTACAAATACTTTTTAGAAATGTAACAGAAGAGCATTTTTCTACTTTTTTAAAAAGAAATCATTAAGCATTTTCTTTTTAAGTATTGCCTTTACAGAAAACGATTATCATATTAAAAGCTCTTTTTAAAAAGCCTTTAAAACACTGTTAAGTGCACGTAAATTCAAACACATGTGAACAATTGCAGTCTTCTTTTATTCTGCTTGCTTTCAAAACTGAACCTATGGATAAGGCTAGGCTCTCCCACAAGACACTTTCAGAATTAGAAACATCTAGAGATTAGGGAGTTCATCCATATTCCAGTCAGCTTGTTGATTAAGCCAGCCCTTGTGTTCAATTCATCAGGTTGACTCCTTCTAAAAGAAAAGGATAGAAACTTTACAAACTCAGAGGATTAGGTGGGTGTAGATTCTCCGTACTGATTTGCATGTCTCTGCAGTACTGCCTCTAAATCTCTTATAATCACTCTTAATGCAGCCCCACCCCATTCAATCCTGTTTGCTGTTCTGGGAATCTCAAGAAAAGAAACTGACAATACAATTCCAGTAAGAGGTAATTAGAGTCACTTGTCTCACGGCGTGTGGGATCTTAGTTCCAAAACCAGGGTTCAAACCCACACCCCCTGCATTTGAAGCACGGCGTCTGGGAAGTCCCTGAGTAAATTGTCAAATTAACCAGGATTTGAGAAGCAGCAGAGGCAAATGACTCCACAAACTGCCATCAGTTCCAATTAGATCATCAGTGGGATCTCATCAAAGGGGACAGAGACTTGCCATGTTCCCTATGCTGGGAAATAAAAGATAAAGAGGGCTCTGCTGGCAAGAGGTTTATCATCTAACAGAGATAAACCGTTAACAACCAGTCAGGCCATTATATGCAGTGCTGTGAGGAGGGTGTAGACGGGGTTCCATGACGTAACAGAGGATGCAGAGACATGCACTCTATCACAGCTGAAGGAGTAGAGAAGGTGAACCTCAGACTGGGACTTGAACCCACGTGCCGGGACTCGAACCCGGCAAAAAGCCACGGTCTTCCAACCGAGATCACACACCTGGTTTTAGGACTTAATGAAGCTCAGGTTCTTGATGCCTCATCGCAGAAAGAATTCTTTGAGAGACAAAATGATAGGTTAGAAGTGGATCTATTTAGAGAGAAACACATTCCACAGACAGAGTGTGGGCCATCTCAGAAGATGATAGCGGCACCAGGGTATGGGTTTGTCAGTTTTTACAGGAGCGGGTAATTTCATAGGCTAATGAGTGGGAAGAGTATTCCAGCTATTTCAGGAAGGGCGGGGATTTCCAGGAATTGGGCCACCGCCCAGTTTTTGATCCTTATATTCGGTCTTGGAACTGTCATGGCGCCTGGGGGTGTGTCATTTAGAGTGCTGATGTGTTACAACGAGTGTATACTGAAGCTCAAGGTCTAGTGGAAGACGATTTCTCTGTCATCTTGGACACATTTGGTTCTAATCAGTTTATGTCATGTCCTCAGGCTATGTCATTCTTTCAAAGGTTGTGCCCTGCACCCTTCCCTCCTGTTTCAAAGGCGGACTGTGGAAGGCAGATGGGGGAGATCAAAGAAGATGTCTCAGGGGTCTCTGAATTTAGTTTATATCTTGAAAGGAAGGTACAATTTCTAAAGGCTGAAAAGGAAGAAGCATTCAAAATGGAATGAAGTACTTGAAAAAGGTATTGTAATTACAGTGTGAAGGACACATGGGGTGGCATAGGTGAAAGTGGTTTGACTAGGGTGCCCTTAAATGAAAGTCAGAGAGTCCCAGGACCCTTGCTCATCCAGCTCTTAGTCTAAAGGTTAAATAATATCAAATTACTCATACATTTTTCTGCCAGTTATTTTATCTCCATGTGATATTTAATAATTACTTACTTATAACTATCAATAAATATGTAGAATGTATTGAACCCTTAATATATGCATTGTTCATTTTATCCCCAACAGAACACTGAGGAAAGCGCTATCGTTATCTCCATTTCCCAGAGGAGGATATAGAGCTGAAAAAGATCAAATAACTTGTCTGAAGTCCAAAGGTAGCAAGAAAAGTTTGGATTTCACATTCAGTTTCTAGAGCCACAACCTTGACTCTTGATACACACTGAGTGCCCACGACATGCCAAGATGTTTGCTCAGAGCTGGAGTTAAACACATGACCAAAAGTGACACAGTCCATCTTATCTGGGACCTCTTCTTGTTCCTTAAAAGTTTCAGCAGCTTAGTTTAGATGGAGTAATAAAGCCACTAATAAAAAGCCAGTTATAAATGCTCCCTACTCTTTGGTACAACTACATGTAATTAAGTGATTAAAAGGAGGAGGAAGGAAGAAAAAGAGAGCAAAGAGGTAGAGATGTCTGTCTCTCAAGGGTAGGGTGAGCTAACCAGACTGGTAGGATTGTAGTATTTATGATGGGACCTCCTGAAGGATAGAGAATAAGCATATGTATTAAACACCTAATATATTGCAAGGTACATTTTTTAACAGGCATTAGCCCATGTAAATCTCACAACAAACTTGTGAAGTAGGTATAATGATCCCATTTTATAAATATGGAAATTACAAGGTTTGACTGGTAATTTGAGACCACGTTATATGAAGCCTTGAAGTCTGACATGACCATACCCCTTCCCTCCCCTTAACTGGTAACCTCTCAGTTTAAACCTTCTGCTGCATATTAGAAATGAGTATTAGAAACCATGGCAACTCCAGAAACATTCAGAACATAACAGATATATGTGGGATAGACGTGTGTCCAAGAACACAGCACAATTCAGGACAAGAAGGTTTGAGGGGCACTTCCTTGGAGGAACCAAGAACTTGAGTGGAAGCTTCAACATGAGTTCCCAGATGGAGAAGTTAGGATTTCTTATACACAGAAAAGAAGCTTCCCTGCAAAAGCTGGCAATGAGTAGCTTGACTATCTGTAGAGATATGATTCAATGAGCTGCACGCTCAACTTCAAGTTAGCAGTTTGTCTTCCAGATATTTACTACTGACACTGATAATAATAATGACTATTTATTTAACACAGACAGTGCCAAACCCCATGTTGGATCTTTTCCATACATTATCTGGAATCCTTTTGTCAAGCCTACAAGGTGAGAATTATCTGTTTTATAGATGAAAAAGCTGTGGCCCAGAGAATTTAAGTAACTTGTCCAGTTTACCGGAAGATGAACAGAGCCAGAATTAAATTCATAGGGACTTCCTGGTGGCTCAGTGGTAAGAATCTGCCAGCCAATGCAGGGGACACAGGTTTGATCCCTGGTCCGGGAAGATCCCACATGCCACGGAGCAACTAAGCCTGTGCCCCACAACTACTGAGCCTGCACTCTAGAGCCTGTGAGCCACAACTACTGAACCCACGTGCCACAACTACTGAAGCCCCCATGCCTAGAGCCCATGCTCCACAACGAGAGAAGCCACCACAATGAGAAGCCCGCACACCGCAGCGAAGAGTTGCCCCCGCTCGCCGCAACTGGAGAAAGCCCGCATGCAGCAGTGAGGACCCAACACAGCCAAAAATAGATAAAATTTTTAAAAAAATAAAAAAGAATTAAACTCATACTCTTTCCACTAGGCCATCTTGCATGCATTAGACACTATTATTTCATTTAACCATGCTCCCTGGTGACACAGTGGTTGGGAATCTGCCTGCCAATGCAGGGGACACAGGTTTGGACCCTGGTCCAGGAGGATCCCACACGCCAAGGGGCAGCTGGGCCCGTGCGCCACAACTGCTGGGCCTGTGCGCTAGAGCCCGCGTACCACAACTGCGGAGGCCCACGTGCCTGGGGTCCGTGCTCTGTAACAGGAGAGGCCACTTTGATGAGAGGCCTGTGCGTCACGGCAAAGAGTGGCCCCTGCTCGCTGCAACTAAAAAGGGAGCCTGCGCAGCAACAAGGACCCAATGCAGCCAAAAATAAATAAATAAATAAATTTTAAAAAGTGTTTATCTCAGGTTCCTAAAGCCCCAACAAGTGGCAACTAATTGAATAAAAAGAAAAAAAAATTACCTCAGCTCACACTGAGTGGCCCAGTGGCTCAGTGGCCCACACTGAGCTGAGGTAATTCTAGTCAAAAGCAAATAAATTATGTTTTGGTTACCATGCATATATAGGTGCTACAGGTGGCAATAAACTGAGTTTACTGAGATACTGAGACAGGTGTCCGATCTCTATCCTTGTACTCTGTTTGTGAATACATCATTGTACTTGGATTAGGTTTTAAACCTCGAACTTTACCTATGTCTCAGTTTCATCATAACACAAGCATGTTGGATTTGAAATCTAAGGTTTGTCACAACTCTGTGATGCTCTGACTCTTAGGTGTCATGTTCCAGTTCCCACGGGATGGAACCTCTCAACTGACTGGGAGTTTTGGATTTCAGGTTCTGGACCTGTGATTTTTTAAGAAGACTTAAGTAAATAAAGGAGCATTTTCCTGTTTGCAAAGGTAGTTTTTCTCCTTCTTCCCTTGAGGCACTGTGCTTAAAGTGTTTCTCTCAGGCTGAAGAGGTGAAGGAAAAGCTCCTGGTTATCTCTAAGTTACCTAACTTCGTGAGCTTATCACTTTGCCCTGTTTGATAGCTCTACTGTCCTAAACAGTAAGTAGGAGCTTGTGGCTTTATAGCCACCTCACAAATCATCACATGTGAAAACTGGAAACAGAACAGAGAAAATTATCTCTTTTTCCTAAGAGATAAGAGAAAGTTCTAAGAAGCTCATCTGTCGAAAAGCCCTTAAGAGCACATCTTAAGGCTGCTCGGAAATCCGCATTCCAACGTGGCTCTTCAGATCTACCAGGCTGAATCTGAAGGGGGTGCAGTCTGCTTCCTCTCCTCCACACCCAACCGATAATGCAGAAATGCCCAAGTTGAAGCAACTGGCGGCATGCCTATATCAGGCTGTCTCAGAATTAGGAAGTGGGAAGAGGCCATTCAGAGGGTCAAGATATAATCTAGGTTCAATCGGTACCAGGTCTTCAACCAGATTCAGGCTCAGCCATTGTCTAGACGTGGCAGCCAAGTTTCCATCAACTTTACTGTAATGAACATGTGCACAGACAGGCATTTCTTAGTAAGAGAACATGAAACCAAACAGGAAGGTAACTAGCTGTTAGAGCTTAGGTTTCATTTCTGGGTAAATCAGTAGTCATCTCACAGAGTCATTCTTTCTTTGTGTAATCTCAAACCAGTTAAAACAAATGGAATGAAATAAGAGAAGGTGTGTTAGCCGCTGCTCTTAAATTTCCCCTGGTTGTCAGGATTTGTCTTAGTTTGGGTTTTAGACTTTGTAAGTTAATAGTTGCCATGTTCAACTTTAGATAACCCCATAAATCCGGAAATAGCTAATATGATTCATCTGGGAATCAGTTATGGCAACGATCTGTGTCCAAATGTTGGTTTTATAGTCATACCTATTCCAAGAGCTATGTCCTGTGAAAGGATACAAGTCATGCTCTCTGCAACCTTGAATCACTGCTCCTTAACTACAAAAAACCTATGATCTCTGCTGATTCTGAAGTTGGCCTATCTTTTAGGCTCCTGGCCAAGTTTGGACCTCTGGGGAGGGAATGAGGGTGGACATGAGGGAAAGAAGGAAGTTCTGCTCATTGAGATGACTAAAAAGTGGATCAGCCATTAGTAAGAGGACCTTTGAAGGGTTACAAAATTACAACTGTGCTAACAAATTATTAATGTAATCTGCCTTTGTGATATAAAGCCTGAGGTAATTTTTGTTAAGATGAAAGATAGTGAAAGTTCTAGCAAAGCTGACACAATTTCCCCCCACTTCCTCCTCAAAAACTTCATCACCTTTATCTCAATTCACCAAAAATATATTGAAGATCTGCTTTGTAAAAAGCTCTCCTATCAGAAGTTATAAATGCAAAGAAGACAGAGTGCCAGCTGTCTCAGGGCTCACAGTCCAGTGGAAATACAGGAAAATACACATGTAATACACATGGAAATACACATGTAATTCTAAATCAGGGCACACTGGAAAGGGGGCAGAAATCATTTTCTCTTATCATCTTTCTCTAGCCTCCTAAATGTGGGTCTATGACCCCTCATCTGAAAACCTACAACACACTGTATTTGTGGCAAAGAATGTCCATCACTAAACAATATCCATGCTCCCCTTCTTCTTAGTAACAGAACCCTGATTTTATTTGCAATAACTGTACACACTGGAATAATATACTTCCCATCATCCTTTGCAGCTAGGTGTGGACATATGACTAATTCCAGGCCAATGAAATGTGAGTGTAAGCACTCTTTGGCACCTCCAGAAAGCTGCTTAAAGGAAGCTGACTCAGCTGGGAGAAGTTTTCTTTGTACCCTTTCACATTCCTCCATGAGACAGCCTAGAATGCAGGTGTGCTGGCTATGTGCTCAGGAACTATCTTGGGGACTTCCCTGGTGGTGCAGTGGTTAAGACTCCACGGCCCCAAAGCACGGGGCCTGGGTTCGATCCCTGGTCAGGGAAATAGATCCCACATGCATGCTGCAACTAAGGAGCCCGCCTGTGGCAACGAAGACCCAACACAACCAAATAAATAAATATTAAAAAGAAAAGAGCCATCTTGGACTGGAATTCCCTGGTGGTCCAGTGGTTAGGACTCCACGCTTTCACTGCCGAGGGCACAGGTTCAATCCCTGGTCAGGGAACTAAGAATCTGCAAGCTGTGGGACGTGGCCAAAAAAAAATTTCCTTCCTTAAAACTCCTAGATGAAATAGGGAAAAGATCCCTGACATTGATTTTGGAAATGATTTTTTGGACTAGACTCAGCACAGGCAACAATATCCCATTGAGGATGCAACTAATTTAATTAACTATCCCCCTTTCCCCAGACATATACTCCTTGCTTATTTTGAGGGTGTTTTTTAAAGAAATATGGTTTCATTTGGATTATTACTTTAGGTTAGATTGATTTTTTTTTAATTAGTAAGATTAATTAGGGTCAAAGAAAATGGCCTGTATTTTTTTAAACGACCAATTAAAAATAGAGTACAGGGCTTCCCTGGTGGCGCAGTGGTTGAGAGTCCGCCTGCTGATGCAGGGGACGCGGGTTCGTGCCCCGGTCCAGGAAGATCCCACATGCGGCGGAGCGGCTGGGCCCGTGAGCCATGGCCGCTGAGCCTGCGCGTCCAGAGCCTGTGCTCTGCAACGGGAGAGGCCGCAGCAGTGAGAGGCCCGCGTAGTGCAAAAAAAAAAAAAAAAAAAATAGAGTACAATTTTTTTTTCTAAATTTCTGGCTCAGAGAGAGAGAGAGCGCTAGAGGAAAATTTCAGAAGTACTTCATTTACTACGTCGGGAAACAGAGGGCCAAAGAAACAAATTGACTTGTTTAGTGTTACACATTCGATTATACAATAGATTTAGATTTTATACAATGGATTAGGTGGCAATATCGGGACCCAAACCATTATGAGCATCTTTAACAGACTTTTAAAAAAGAATCCTTTCCAATACTTTAAAAATATAACCATTGAATTAAACAGGTACTCAAAGCATCTTGACTCTTTCCTGTCACTTTTACAGTAAGCATACTTTGCGTAAAAATGGAAGGTATATTCTAGCATTTTAGAAAATTGGGGCTGGATGACAGAAGAAAAGTATATACAAGCATAAGAAAAGACATGAATTTTAAAACTGATCATTTTCTAAGTGAAAAAGAAGTAGGTTATTTGGGTCACATAGAAAATGGTACATCTATCCTATCTGGTATCATGTCCTGTTAAAGCTCTTCTTTGTCAAAATTTTGCAAATATCTTTTTATGCACATTTCTCCTCGCTAGTGATGAAAGGGGCCAGGAATTTCGCCTTTACATGTGATGTCAGAGTGCCACATATTTCTTGATAAATCCAGAAAGGAAAGAAGTTGATCGAGATTAACTACAATGAAATCAGAGTCATGTTATATGCCATGCTTTGTCAATTATGATACGTGTACACATAATGTTTTTTTAAACTAAAATAGAGCTAAAAGGTAGAAGATATATATCATCAACTTTATGATTAAGTTATGCTTTTTGTCAGAATACCTCTGGATAGATGTCTATGTCATAAGAATAGATTAAACCAGAAAAGTGGGTCAGGGATTGTCCTGGCAGCTTAAATAGTTGTGATTAGGAAAATCTACTTGGGAAACAGTAGACCTTATGACACGTGGAAAAAAATGAGAAGGGAAATGATTTTTCAGGAGACAGTAATCATCCTAAGAATCCATTTATACTTTCACTCCTGAAAATATATACACATTTACTAAACGTACTAATTTACAACCTTCTAAGTGCAATGCCCTAAGTCCACAGATGCATGCTAGACCATATGTTGAACTGATGCCTAGGACACGTTCTAGGTCATCTAGCTGTAAAGCTGTGGAGTTAGCATGTGAACCTAACTTCTATGATATAGAAAAAATTCAGCAAAATCTATTTTGATATCCTTGTTCTGAAACACATTCCTTATGATTTTCCAAAACTTATCAACTCTTCAGAGCATAAATTCTAATTCAAATGATTAGGTTGCTGCTTTCGTTTGTTTGTTTTGCTTTTCATTTCATTTCATTTCTTTTCTTTTCATGTTCAAGAACATATTCTTGCTACTCTAAGTTATTTCTCAGATGCCATTAGAAGAACATCTACATACAACACTGTAGGGTTTGGGAGATTGGGATTGACATATATACACTAATATGTATAAACTAGATGACTAATAAGAACCTTCTGTATAAATAAATAAATAAAATGAAATTTAAAAAAACAACACTGTAGGATGCTGGCTCCTGTTACTGAGCGAATCTTACTCGTTTGCACACTGTACTGAAGCACCTATGTTTTGGGAGGGAATAGCAGAGATAAAAGAGGAGATCTGGGTGATAGTGAACTTTTAAGGCACTGATGAGAAGTATATATTTGATCTAGAGCAGACTCCCTGCAGCACTCCTCCCTTCCTGCACCATCTCCAGTGCTTTTTGTGAGCAAAGTCTTCTTGGCCTAGACCTGGAAATAAGCAGGAGGAGGTGGTGTAATTATGGGGTAGTTACGGGGTATGACTTCTGAATAAATCAGCAGCCACGGAAGAGGAAAAGAGCTTTACTACTATGGGAATCCTGTAAACTTCAGAGAGATGTGATAACTAGGCTTAGAGAGCAAGCAAGGAAACTTCACATCGTTATCAGTAGGTCTTTGTATTAGGCAACACTCTTTGAGTGAAAAAGACAAAATCCAATTAAAAATTGTTTAAGGAAAGAGAAATTTTCTGGCTCATGTACTGGCAAATTTCAGCCGTGGTTTTCTTCATTTACTGTTACATCAAAAGACTCAACCAATGTGTTAAAAGATAAACGGAAGCATATTAAACCTTTTAAGAGCTTATTGGAGCAAAAATCGATTCCAATTGGGCAGCACCAAACCACAAGTGGTTAGGAGCGCTCAGTGACAAGAACCAGGGAGAAGACGTATGTAGAGAAAGTGTGGCAGCAAAGAAAGGACATTACTTGATTGGCTATAGCTTAAAGCTTGTTTGGCTGTTTGTGACTGGTTGTCCTTAGCATTTTGATTTTATAACCTTGAGGCATTTCTATGCTTAGATACTGGTTTGCTTACATAGGTCACCAAGGCATTAGAGCCACCCCAGCTTAATGGCCTGCTTGTTTAATTAACTTTACAAGTGTCGCCAGGGCTCTGTCTCTCCCTGCCTTTCTCAGCTGAACTGTTGTCTCAGTTACTGCTTTCCAGGCAGCCCATCTGCCTCTGCCTAGCACCACCATGGTGGCAAAATGATGACAAGCACTTCGCTATCACAGTGGGAAAGTGGCTGCCTCCTTTCCAAAAGTTAGGGAATTTAAACGCATTAGCATGGCTTGAAACCTTCTCTCTAAAACAATTCCTGTTAACAGGATAACAGTGGAAACCCCAGGGTATAAGAAGGAGAGACTAATCCCAGTGAACCTATAAGATTAGATTCTGGGGGTTAATGAATGTTAAATGGGATGGAGGTATATAGGACAGGAGTATTTCTTTTGAGTTATTACAGATAGTTCTCTGAATAATCTCCCAAAATGATTTTTTTATTTTGTTTTATCTTAACTGTCACAGAGTAGGCAAGAAACTTGACTGAGGTCCTGGTCCCACTGACTCTATAGCTTCTCCTTTTCCCACTGTGCCGTCCACTCCTGAGGAGAAACCCTGGGTATTGCTTGATTTTAATACTAGTTTTGCTGATATTGAAGAGAATAGAAAGTCGTCAGGATCAGCTTTTATTCCCCTTCTTGCCCTCTCTGAGAACTTGGCCACTCTGGTTCTTGCTAAACCTTCTCTCCATATCACCTTGCTCCTTAATCTTCCTGAAGTGATTTTTACTGGTCTTATATAAACATATGGTCTATATTAAGAACCAGCTGGGGGGGGGGGACCTTGAAGATGGCAGAAAAGTAAGACACGGAGATCACCTTCCTCCCCACAGATACACCAGAAATACATCTACACGTGGAACAACTCCTACAGAACACCTACTGAAGGCTGGCAGAAGACCTCAGACCTCCGAAAAGGCAAGAAACTCCCCACGTACCTGGGTAGGGCAAAAGAAGAACCAGCTGTCATTATATTCACAGAGTTCAAGCTTGGGTGCTCCTGGGTTATTGACCAAGGTGATCATACAATTAAGAACAATATTCACTGGCTACTTGCTATACACCCAACACAATTCTCAGCCCTTTGCCTGCATTGTTTTATTGACTCCACAAGAAACTCCAAGATATATATTATTAGCCTCAATTTACAGATGAGGAAGATAAGGCAGAGAGATACAGAGGTTAAGTAACGTGCGTGAAGTTGTAATGCATAGAGGGACCTGGATTTTCGTGCAGGCAAACTGGCATCGGAAAAAATGTTGGATAACATTGTTTCTCATTGTGTCCAAGAGGCCACAAAGGAAGACTAGGCTGCAAAAAGCAGGGAGGGCAGCAGGCCGGGAAGATGTTTCTAAATGGAGAGAAGGACATGGACCCACTCTCAACGGGTAGGGTGGCCTCCGGGGTAAGGAGACAATGATGGAGATCCTCTCTGTATGGGATCCAACACCAACCGGAGAGCCAGAGGAAATAAGCCAGCAGAGAACAAAGTGTTCCAGGATTGGGAAGTATTGAATAAGCCATCAATAGACATGGGAAGTCAGATTGGAAAGTCAGGAGGGCTAGCTCAAGAGAGGAAAGGCCATGACTCGTCACGATAGTTTCATAGGGACCACATGGTATATCCAACATCTTACCTCAGTGAGCAGGGAATTCATGGTGTTTAATGTCTGAGATGTTTAGGTTTAGTCTGAGGGAAATATCTCTTTCCAGCATTGGTGTTTTTATAAACCTAAACGCCCGTCAGTGTGAAAAAGTAGGCAATTATTTCTCTGCTACACCTGCAGTTCTAATGTTATTTCCTTCCTTTAAGCTGTATGCTTCCTAAACTTCACCTGTCTTTAAAACAGCTCACACTAAGATCTAAAGCTTGTTGCATCCATGACTTTATTCTAAATGTGTCCCTGAGCATCTGGTAGATAACGGTACGAATTCAAACAACAAAACTACAGCTAATAATCACAGTGCACTATGCTATAAAACATGTGTCATGTCATTCCAAACATCAAGGAGGGTTCTTTTCTCCTAAAAGCTGTACTGAATATAGGATTTTAAAATTCACCTCTTAAAAGAAGAAAATTTAGGGCACTGAAAATTATATAGGACTTCCGCTTAAAAGGGAATCCTTGCTTCTCAGTTGTTGGAATTATTAAAAAACAATTTATTGGGAAAAATTATACATTTTAATTCTTCCCCTTGACATTTAATAATTGAGTTTGCACACACAGGCAGACATACACGGGCACACACACACACAAGGCTTAAATTTAATTTACAGTGAACTATTTTGCAGTGTATAGTAGGATCAAAGTTGTTAAAAAACTCAGCTTAATTAGAGGTGTATTCATGAATTTCCAGAGAGCCGTTTTCAGTAATATCATTAGTATCATCAATATTATTTGAGACGCTGTAGAACATAACCCAGGTATGCAATTAACTTTGCAGTAAGATTTGAAGTGATGCAAGCTTTGTCTGTGAATATCACCTCTCAACTTGTAAATCTCTAGAGCATGGTGACAATTTGGCCTGACTACAGCTGTGTCTGAATGAAGTACTTTTCTTTTGCGCAATCAGTACCCTACTAGTATGAGAACTCCTTTTTCTCCTTTCAGTTTATTTTTAAAATCATTTATTAAGTTTCCCTCCCGTAAAAGTCATTCCAGAGTTTGCCTTTTCTTTCTTTCTTTCTTTTTTCTTTTGAGGAGGAAGGGGTAAATTTTCAGGCAGTTTCCTTAGTCATTCTAGGCAGCTAGCCAATGAGATATAGACTAAACAACACAGAGAATATTAATTCCACCTCACAATGCATGCACAGAGCCAGTGATGCATAAAGCTTCATTCCAGAGCTGACAATAAAGGGGTTGTGCAACTGTCTAGAGTGCAACGTCACGAACAGTTTTCTGAGGGAGTTGGAAGGAGATAAGAGAACAGACCTTGGGGAATAAGTTTAAAATGGCTAAATAGTGATGGCAGAGCCAAATTCATACCTATATCAGCGGGTGCAGAGAATGAATCTGAGTATCTTTAATGCCGAATTTTAGAAAAGAAGTTTCAAAATGAACCTAAAAGGAAAAAAATATATATATTGGGTGTTTACTGGCAGTAGAAGAAGCTGGGTAAAAAGAGAATTAGAAGGAAAGTCAAACTATTTATTGAAGGATAATATACATACAGAACAACTTATAAAACCTAAGTCTAGAGTTGGTTTATTTATTTATTAAGGCTGGATGATTTTTTTTTTTTTTTTGACCACGCCACGCAGCTTGTGAGATCTTCGTTCCTTGACCAGGAATCGAACCCGTGTCCCCTGCAGTGGAAGCGTGGAGTCCTAACCACTGGACTGCCAGAGAATTCCCTACAGCGGGTTTAAAAGTGAACACACCATAAATGTAATTCTCAGGTCAAGAAACAGAATGTCACCTACTTCCCAGAAGAAACACCCATACCGCCATGCAGTCACTACCTTCCCACAGGTTAGGCATATCCTAACCTCTATCATTAGATTAGTATTGCTCATGAACATTACATAAATGGACAATATAGTGTACACTCTTTTGTGATTGACTTTTTCTTAATTCAACATTTTATTTGTTATGTAAGTGTGGTTCTAGTTCTTTTATGCTCACAGCTGTATAGTATTCTCAATGTGTGAACATGCCTCAACTTATCCATTCTCCTATTGAAGACATTTGGATAGAAAATATTATACTTTTTTTAATATCACTGAGCTCGATCTGCTAATATTTTCTTTAGGACTTTTATATTAATATTTATAAGAGAGATTGGCCTGTAATTTTTGTTTGATGCGATTCTTTTGCTATGTTTGGTAAAAAGATTATCCTGGCTTTAAAAAATTGCTCAGAAGTGACGTCTCTGTTTCCATTATCTGAAGGATTTTGTGTAAAATTAGTACTTCCTTGAATTTTTAGAAGAATTAACTGGCAAAGCCTGGAATATCTATTTCTTATTAAACATGAGAGATAATAGGAATTTTTATTCTGTCTTTGAGAGGTGTTTGACTTATATTTTTGTTCTCCTGAATATATAATTGCAAAACTTGACCAATGTCTTCAGGAGGAGACAGGCTCTATGTTTCATGTCCTTTAGTTCTCCAGGTTTGGCATTTCTGTTACTTGCAACTCCCCAGAGCTGTCCTGATTTCTCTGTCCCTCAGTAGGACCTTTCTCAGGACAAGCTCAGTTTTCTACCCTGTAGTGTATTCTAAGATCAGCAAATGCTCCAGGGAGAGTAGAGGTCACTAGCTTGCTTCTGAAAGGTGTTTTCTCCTCTGGATGTTTCTGCAGATCTCTGATATTTTCAAATGTATACATTTATCTGGTGTTTTTGGTGTTACGGAGCATAAGTTGGTCTTCCATGAATTACTCCATGCTCTTCAGAAGTTGAAGCTGAAAGAAGAATTTTTTAAAACAGTTTCTGTCATATTTGCTTTGTGCTGACTGATTATAGCAAGAAGTTCTGGCACCATTTAGGGTGCTTACAGTCTAATATGGAAAATAGAGACTAAACAAACACACATCTAGAGAATTTATAATTGCATATAGTAGTGTATCATTAACTCAGTCAACTTTTAAAATGATAACTCCACTTAAGTTGTTGCCAAGAACTTTCAAACATTGCTGCTTTGAAAGGTAGTGATCCTTGGAATTGTTATAAATTTTTTTTGCTTTTCAATTAAAATCATTTTTAAAAAGATAATCCGAGCAATAAGTAAAAAACTAAACAAAATGAAAACGTAACAACTTTTCTTAGAAAAATGAGGTCACAGGGCAAAATATTGTCCCCAAATTGGAGACACCAACAGGTAAATACAGCAGAGACTTCAGTAGAAATCTTTGTAGGAACCAGGGCCAGGGGAGGGAAACCTGAACTGTGGTTGATGAATTGCTGGAGGCTCAGTGTAGGCAAGTCTGAGACACAACTCCAGGGAGACTTAGTCATCAGGAGAGCCACACACTTTTGTGAGTTGTACCTTCAGAGTTCTATCAGGTTCTCACAGAAAATATCAGAGAAAAATCCTCTTTTGCTCTGGAAGGGGAAAAGGAACCATTTTGAAAGATTTCAGAGCAATCTATTCTTCTTAACATGGTCTGCCTTCAATTGAAACTATTTAACCAGAGCCTAACATGCTGGGGTTTTATCAGAGCCTAACTGAACTGGGGGAAGAAAATACCCAACTGCTAACCTTCCACATGGGGGAAAGGGAAATGCCATACTTTGGCCCACTCTAGTCATCCTGTACCACCTAAGAGGGAGGAGAAACTGAGAAGCATGTGTGAAGTTCACAGGTCAAGGGCACTGGCCCACTAAAATATTGAGACCTAATCATTAGACTGTAGATTGTGTTCCCTCCCTCAACATCTTACCATCACTAATTATGGCTTATTTTCAGCAATTTATTTTACCCAATATATCAAGTTCAGATATAAAGGAAAAACTTGCAAGACATACTACAAGAAAATACAGTTTGAAGAGAAAGCACTGGTGGGCGTTTTACCTTGCTCCTTCATCTGCTGTGTGTTTCTCTGTCTTCTCATTTTGCTTCCTGTGTTTGGGATCTCCTTTTTGCAGGCTGCAGGTTTGTAGCTCCCTTTGTTTTTGGTGTCTGTCCCCAATGGGTAAGATTGGTCCAGTTGGTCGTGTAGGCTTCCTGGTTGAGGGGATGGGTGCCTGTGTTCTGGTGGGTGGGGCTGGATCTTGTCTTTCTGGTGGACAGGGCTGTGTCCAGTGGTGCGTTTTGGGTTATCTGTGAGCTTATTATGATTTTAGGCAGCCTCTCTGCTAATGGGTGGGGTTGTTTTCCTGTTTTGCTAATTGTTTGGCATGGGGCATCTGGCACTCTATCTTGCTGGCTGTTGGGTGGAGCTGGGTCTTAGCATTGAGGAGGAAATCACTGGGAGAGCTCTCCTCAATTGATATTATATGGGGCCAGGAGCTCTCTGGTGGTCTAGTGTCCTTAACTTGTCTCTCCCAGCTCAGACCCTCAGACCTGACACCAGGCTGGAGCACCAAGACCCTGTCAGCCACATGGCTCAGAAGAAAAGGGAGAAAAAAAGAAAGAGAAAAAATGAAAAATAAAATAAAATAAAAATAAATACAACAACATAATTAAAATAGAAAAAAATTAAAATAAATAATCAAAAAGTAATAAGTAAAAAAAAAGAAAAGAGCCATCAAACCAATAAACAGATCCACCAATGATAACAATCGCTAAAAACTGTACTAAGATAAACATAAAAAAATAGAAAGAATCCAGTCGCAGACACCAAACCCCAAGTCTACAGTTGCTCCCAACGTCCACCACCTCAATTTTGGGTTGATTCATTGTCTACTGAGGTATTCCACATATACAGGGTACCTCAAGTTGATCATGGGGATTCAATCCGCTGTTCCTGTGGCTTCATGGAGAAATTTCCCTTTCTCTTCTTTGTTCGCACAGCTCCTGGGGTTCAGCTTTGGTTTCGGCTCCTCCTCTGCACGTGTGTCGCCTTCAGACATCTGTTCTCACCCAGACTGGACGGGGTTAAAGCAGTGGCTGATTAGGGGACTCTGGCTCACTCAGGGCGGGGGAGGGAGGGGTAGTTATAACTGGAATGCGGTATGAGCCTGCAGTGGCAGAGGCCGGCATGATGTTGCAACAGCCTGAGACACGCCGTGTGTTCTCCTGGGGAAGTTGTCCCTGGACGATGGGACCCTGGCAGTGGTGGGCTGCACAGACTCCCGGGGCGGGGGGTGGGGGGCGCTTGTGAATTGTGACCTGTGCTTGCACACAGGACTCTTGGTGGATGCAATAGCAGCCTTAGCACTTCACGCCTGTCTCTGGTGTCCGAACTGATAGCCACGGCTCGCTCCAGTCTCTGGAGTTTGTTCAGGTGGTGCTCTGCCTTCTGTGGGCAGACAGGGAAGAAATCCCCTCTCCTCGTGCACCCCGAAACAATGGTCTCTTGCTTCTTAGCAGGTCCAGAGTTTTTCCTGGACTCCCTCATGGCTAGCCGTGGTACACTAGCCCCCTTTAGGCTGTGTTCACGCAGCCAACCCCAGTCCTCTCCCTGGGATCTGACCTCTGAAGCCCAAGCCTCAGCTCCCAGCCCCCACCCGCCCCCGCGGGTGAGCAGAAAAGCCTCTCAGGCTGGTGAGTGCTGGTCGGCAGTGATGCTCTGTGCAGGAATCTCTCCGCTTTGCCCTCCGCACCCCTGTTGCCGCGCTCTCCTCCGCGGCTCCAAAGCTTCCTCCCTGCCCATGTCCCCTCTCTGCCAGTGAAGGGGCTTCTTAGTGTGTGGAAACTTTTCCTCTTTTACAGCTCCCTCCCAGAGGTGCTGGTCCCATCCTTATTCCTTTGTCTCTGTTTTTTCTTTTGCCCTACCCAGGTACGTGGGGGAGTTTCTTGCCTTTTGGGAGCTCTGAGGTCTTCTGCCAGCGTTCAGCAGGTGTTCAGTAGGAGTTGTTCCACGTGTAGGTGTATTTTTGATGTGTTTGTAGGGAGGAAGGTGATCTCCGCATCTTACTCCTCCGCCATCTTGAAGGTCCCCTGCATGGGAAGTCTTCTGCTCAATTCTCCTGTGAACCTAAACTGCTCTAAAAAAATCAAGTCTATAAAAAAATTAATGTCCTTGAAAGTACTTAAATATGTAATGCAGAAGAGGAATGGAACTTCTGGGAGAAAATCACTAAGTATTTTGAGATTTGTAATAATTTATTCATATGTTATTAATGCAGTTTTAGATGTATACACATTTAAGTTTTTATTTATTCTGGATACTTGTGAATACTAATATCAAAAAGTAGTATGTTATTGCTGTGTATGTTACTTGCTCACAGTAACTGTTATGAGTAAACTGTTCCCCCTCAACAACCTTAAATAGCATATTATATATAATTCAATGTGTTTCTTTGGTTGTATAACGTTTTCTTATGTATATGTGGCTTCTAGAAATTTAGCCATTTTTTCAGCACTTAGTGATCAGTGTGTCAGGCACTCTGCCAGTTGCTGGGTATTGAAAGATAAAAACTTTAAATTCTGTCTGCCTTCCAAGTGTTCACATTTATTGGAGAGCACAGACACTTAGTCACATAATTGTAGGTTTTTAGTAGTTTCCAGGGACTTCTCTGGTGGCACAGTGGTTAAGAATCCGCCTGCCAATGCAGGGGACACGGGTTCGAGCCCTGGTCTGGGAAGATCCCACATGCTGTGGAGCAACTAAGCCCATGCATCACAACTACTGAGCCTGCGCTCTAGAGCCCGTGAGCCACAACTGCTGAAGCCCATGGGCCTAGAGCCTGTGTGCCCTGCAACAAGAGAAGCCACCACAGTGAGAAGACTGCATACTACAATGAAGAGTAGTCCCTCTCGCTGCAACTAGAGAAAGCCCACATGCAGCAATGAAGACCCAACACAACCAAAAGTAAATAAATAATTTATTTATTTAAAAAAAAATTTCCAAAAGAACAAATAATTCACTGAATTATAGAGGTAAGAACATGGTGCTATGAGATGTTTCAGAGAGTCATCTAAGCCAGACAAGGAGGGAGATCAGAAAAAGTCCTCAGAGTACACTTGAGATGATATTTGAAGGATGACAGGGAATTGGCCAGACAATTGGGTGAAGGCAGAAGGTGGGTACCATGTCTAAGGTAAGGGAATGGTACATGGCAACGTATATATGTGTGAAAGAATGCTTTGGGGAATCGTAAGAGGTTGGGTAGGAATAAAGTGGTAGACAGCCCAAATACTCCTCTAAGGAGTTACGACTTGGTTGTCAAGATACTAAGAAACCACAGAAATATTCTAAGCAGAAAATGACATGAAGTTATATGTGTTCCAAAAAGATCAATCTATCCTTGGTGTAAAAATTAAACAGGGGAGGGGTCAAGATTGGAACGTGAGAAAGGTTAAAACCCGAACTATGCTGGTCTCAGTAGGGTTTGAGGAGGGGACAGATTGAAGACAATGAAACGTGGTCCCAGATCACTATTGCCAATCATGAACACGGGGTCAGTGCCATGAAGATTTTATCTTTGTTGCTTTAATTTCCCTCTAGAAATTCAACAATGTATATGTGTGTGTGAATGAAAATACTGTCTCCTTATTTTAATGTTACAAATATATCTCTTTGGTAGCATCATCTTCTTCTTACTTATTAGCTTAAAGTCAGTCGAATGACAGCAAACTTTATATGTGTGTTCTTCCAGAGAGTCTATCTAAATTCTAGTCAAGCTATAATATAGCAGATGCATTCTATGTGTGCCTAACAAAATCTTTTATTACCAATGGAATTTTTGCACCACTTTACAATGAACTGGTAGTTAATGTGTGTTTACTCTTTTCAACATGCTTTTAAAATCTTAACTGGGAATGAGGCTCTGATTCAGCTGTTCTAACTGTGAACAGAAAGGTTTGGAGGAGCATCTGATGATACCCATAAGGAATCATGCGGCTCACCATACACGTGGGAAATGCCAGCTGAGACTACAGGCATATTGAAGAGAGCTGGGGTCAAATTTAAAAGAAAGAAAATAAATTTGATGTGAAACTATCTTTGTTAGTACTGTTGTTAGGGGAAACACAGACTGAAACCGCCCGCCCTGGCCAGGCAAAGACAGTAACAATTTGCATGAGTTATTTTAACGGCAGGAGGTCCTGGTAAGGAACACGGAACTAACAAGCCACCACCAACCCGAAGAATATGGGAAAGGTCAAAAGGAGAGAGGAGACGCCAGTCCACATGTCCTCCCAACCTCCCAGAATATCCTTCTCCCTGGAATCCATCTTGACTGAGGGGTTGCGCGCACCACCAGGAAGGACCCTGGGTCAGAATGATTGGCCAGAGACAACCCAGAAACTAACCCCATTCCCATAAAACCCGAGACTGCGAGCCACGTGGCAGAGGAGTCCTCCTGGGTTCCCTTACCCTCCTGCTCTCCCCCCGGGCGCCCCTTCCCAATACAGTCTCTTGCACTGTCAGCACGTGTGTCTCCTCGGACAATTCATTTCCGAGTGTTAGACAAGAGCCCACTCTCAGGGCCTGGAAGGGGTCCCCCTTCCTGCAACACTATTGTCCTAACTTGTCACGTTTTTGTTCAAACTTGGAATGAATTAAATAGAGAAGTAAATATAAACTCCCTGTGCCTTAGCTTCCTCATTTGTGAAGATTTCTATGAGATTAACTTAATTTTCACCTGGGGATGCAGCAGTCAAGAGTAGACTTCAGACTTCACAGACAGAATGCTGGGCTAAAATTCCAACTTGACCACTAGTAGCCCTGTGACCTTGGGCAAGTTGTTTGCCCTTTCTGTACTCGGTGTCCTCATCTGTTAAATAGGGGTAATAATAATACTTATTTCATAGGGTTGTTGGGAGATTAAACAAGTTAATATTTACAGTGCTCAGGATAGTGCCTGGTACATAGTAAATGCTATGTAAATGTCTGCTAAATATATAAAATTAAAAATGGGGAAAAAAGGAAATAATTTGGTCTCAATGAAAGCTTGTTTCTTTCCCTTTCCATTTCAAATGCTTTTAAAAATACTTCTTTGGATGAAATATAGTATATGATTTAGGTCGCAGAGTGATCTGTGAAAAAGAACACTTCTTTTTAAAATAGTTTTCCCATTTTTCCTTTAAAATCTCTTCCAGGTGTATCAACACATACAAATGGTGATTTACAAAGGAGTGTGAATTTGTGTATATATCAATGTTTATATACATAAATAAATTTACTTTTATATAAAAAATGTATATCCAAAGACTTCTGATTACATCCTTTGTTATTGTATAATCCCTGTGATAACGACATTAGTGTCTGAATAGGCTGGTCAGTCAATACATTCTGATGTGAGCCTCTCTTTTTCCTGTTCATTGACAGGACAGAACTGAGACTAAAAGAAGCAATAGTGCTCTGATCTATTTCTGGTCTATCTTGCTTTCCAAAAAGGAACAGTGTTTACATTAGAGTATTTGGCAAGCGTGAAGTAGTTTTTGTGCTTTTTTTTTTGAAGACCTGCTTTTAAGGCCAAATTTGCTTAGGCTGGGCCCTACTGTTGGCTTAGAAGCTGCATTCACCACTGGCCCCTTAGCTGGGAAACACGAATGGCCAATTATTCTGTGACCTGTTGCTGAACTGTGAACAACCTGCAAAAAAGAAGGTCCTCTTTTAAAATGCAGGAGAAGCTAGGTGTCAAAGGATGTCCATACCATGGAAACCTTTATATCGTAACGCAGGACCCTCCTAACCTTTAAAATGGGGGCACCCCGGTGACTGTTTCATTTGACAGTAACTGGGGTGACCCTGTGTAATGAGAATGAACCATCCTAGCAAGACAAAATACCATAGGCATTTTTATTGATTAAACACCCCAAGACTGGAATTTCCCCAAAGACAATGTCTAGGGTTCTCCTCTTAGTACTCAATTTCAATCTGAAAATATTTGACCTTTGATGGCAGCCTTTTTATTCTGGTGCTTTTCATGACAGCTGAGGGAGGTACAGGGAGGGCTGTGTGCGAGAGTCGGAAAGACAAGTGAACAGTGGACTGCATTTCTTTCATCTTAAGACACCACTCCACATTTTATGCTTTCTGAAATCAAGATGTGCAATACAAATGCCATTTCATCAAATGGGGTGTGTGTGTGTGTGTGTGTGTGTGTGTGTGTGTGCTTTTCTTTTCTCCAATTTCCCTTCCCAAACCTAGGAGTTTCCCCCCACTAAATTGCCACTGGAAACTGTCTAAATCAATGAGGAGGTGATTACAAATGATCGCTCACCTGCTGAGTGTAAAGAGTTTCACAGCAGGGCTGAGCCTGCCTCCCTTGGCCATCCATTTTCTTTCTCTTTCCTTCAATCCCTCCCTCTGTGGAGAGGGAGCTTTACATCCCTATCTCCTTCCTCCAAATCACACTGTGATAATGACATGGTTTTCTGTTATTCTGAGGTCTTCTGGTTGCTTTTTCACTCCTCTTGGAAGAAGTGTTCAAATACTCAAGATCTACTCCAGTTAATTCCTTGATGGTGCGTTTGCAGGTCACCGAATCTTTCTGAATTCTAGAGCTCCTCATTTTTAGTAAGCACTGATCATTTTTCACCACGCATCTTAAGCAAATAAAAACTGTAGAGGGAAAACTAGAACAATGGCTGTATTTATTATTCTACAAGAGTCTGTTAAGCAACTAATACTTTCTAAGAACACTACCGCTAAGGTGAATCATTCTAACACTTGGATGTTTGCTATCTTGGCAATTAATTACATTACTCCTTTTGTTTGTCTCTCTTGTTGCCAGAAGTCTTGTGGGTGGGGATGATCTTGTTAATCATATCTCTGTTCAGGGGTCCCTTACCTGTGTTTTCTTTTTATTTAACTTTTTTATTTTTTAATAAAAATTGTATGTGTATAAGGCATACCATGACTATTTGATATAGAGTGAAATAATTACCAGACCAGTTAATAGACCAGTTACCTTGTGTCTATGTGTGTGTGTGTGTGTGTGTGTGTGTGTGTGTGTGTTATAAGAACACCTGAAATCTACTTTCTTAGAATTCAATACAGCATAATTAACCATAGTCATCATGCTGTACATTCGATCTCCAGACATATTCATCCTACATAACTTTGTACCCTTTGGCCAACACCTTCCCACCCCTGGTAACCACTGTTCTACTCTTCACTCCTCTGTATTCACTTTGTAAAATTCCACATACACATGAGATGGTGAAGTTTTTTTTTTCTTTTCTGTGTTCCCTTACCTGTATTTTCTATCTTTTGAGGAGAAGAATAATTCTATTAGAATGCAGAAGATTCAGGCATTTCACTTGCAATATGAAAACCTGGGCATAGGTGATGGTCAACAAAAGACTAAATTGAACTAACAAAAACCCCTCACAAGCCTGGACAGAGTCATCTTTCTCAACTCTGTGGGGCTTAGGACAGGGTGTGAGGCCTGCGGTGAGGACTGTGAATGTCGTTCCTTTTTAAATTCTCTTCCTGGGGCTTAGGCTTTGGAAATCGGTAAGATAAGAGCTTGGAATTCTTTATTTTTTTGGTTTGTTCGTTTTTTGCTTTTCAGAGATGGCAACTTGGGGCTGCAATTGGGGTGGCCCTTCACATCAGGAAAAAAGAGGCTTAGTAAGGCTAATATCAAATAAGACCATAATAATAATAAAAAGGAGTGCAAATGAAAACACTGTCCGAGAGCATGCAGCGAATGACGCTCCCCTTACAATGCCTGGGGTGATTTTGTGTTCGTGAGTAATGAGTCTCCAGACTGTGATGAAGATGAGAGTACTGAATCCAGAGACCATTGCTGGATTTTGGTATGCTTTACAGTTCACTTATGTTGTTATTTTTATTCGCAAGGCCATTTGATAGAGTAGGCTGTTGAATCAGGCCCCAGTTTGCATCCTGGGCACTTAATTATCTATCTGACCTTAAATAAGGTCTGGATTTAGACTTGTCTTTTGTAAATAGGGACGGTAATATTTATTTCATAGCGCTGCTGTGAGATTTCAGTACGTCTGTACAATGCATCTAGTACTAAAGGAAACTCTTTTCTTCCCGTTTCTCCTAGCTTATGGCCTTCTTAAGTACTTATGCTCTATTTAAAAATAAAGCATTTTCTAAAGAACTGAAGGAACATCCTTTAGTTACCACATCCTTTAGAAAACAGATGAATCATTCAATATCTAATAACAGAAAAGTAATTAGTGGCACGATGATGAACTGTTCTGAATGGCTAAGTGGCAAATTAAACTTCAGGAACGCCCCAAATGATAGCATTATAAACTGCATACGTTTAATAAATGGGTTTCCACAGGTTTATGCATCTTTTAGAACTGTTGGTTATTTCTTTTTTTGAAAAGTCAATAAAACTTCTTTTAATCACCATAATCTCATTATCCAGATACAAGTCAAGACAACTCTCAGTACACAGTGTTATCTTAATGGTTTAAAATATACACATAGAAAATCTGGGGATCTCACTGCATGGGCTGTTTTACAGTCTTTTATCCATCTAACATTACGTGTAAAAATGTTACTTTAAAAAGCTGCGTGATGTTCCCCTGGGGGTGTACCATACCTTATTTAATCATTCCCAACCTGTTTCCTATTTTTCTCAAGTTAAACTTTTATCCCGATCTCCTTCTTCAGAGAAACACTTAAAAGTTATTGGGGCAAAGGGAGTGCACTTTAATTTTTTTTTTTTTTTTTTTTTTTTGCGTTACGCGGGCCTCTCACTTTTGTGGCCTCTCCCGTTGCGGAGCACAGGCTCCGGACGCGCAGGCTCAGCGGCCATGGCTCACGGGCCCAGCCGCTCCGCGGCATGTGGGATCTTCCCGGACCGGGGCACGAACCCTCGTCCCCTGCATCGGCAGGCGGACTCTCAACCACTGCGCCACCAGGGAAGCCCTGCAATTTAATTTTTAGTATTTTTTTCTTAAATTACAGAAAATTTGTCTTCACCATCAGATCCCACTCCAGAGAAAGTCTAGGGTGGCTTTAATCCAGTTCAATTCAAACCACCCCCAATTCTCTTCCAGTACTGTTTTCAAGGTCTTAATGAACATCTACCAGCACAATCGCACAGACCTGTTGGTTATTAGGATTATTTTTCTTATTTCTTGAAGCAGAAAGTCTAGGGGAAACCTCCAAGCTTGAGAAGTCAAGTTCCACTACCTGCCCTGGGCTTATGGACTCCTTCTTTAGCCTAGAGCTACTTCAACACTGCCTCCTGGTGGTGGAGAGAAGAGGTATTTTATAAACACATTACAGGTGTAGGAGGTATTGGTTTAATTGGCTAACAAAAGTCCACATGAGAACTAAATTCTGAGAACAAAAAAGGAACAGTATCAGATCAAATCAGTATGTTTCCAACTCTGAGCAAGAGACCATGTTGCTTGGATTTGAGAATCCTTTTATAAAATATGATCAGTGGGCGTTCCTTTGGCAGACGATAGACTGAGTGAGAAAGACTCACAGATTGGTTGAGCAAGGGATACAGGGAGTAGTTCATTTTAGTGCCTTTGGGAGGAACACTGTTTTTCCTTGTCGTCATTGTAGTAAACTGGTGAACACCCAGGGAATTCAGTCAAAGACTAGTAAGATATCAGAGCTGGAGAAGATAGTAAGCATCCTTGAAGTCTAACTCGCCTTGTTATATTAAATGACTAGACCAAAACAACAGGCAATTAGTGGCAGATCTCAGGGCCTGGAATAGTCATTTTTCTCGGAGCCCTTATGAAGTACCAGGTATTGTGCGAGATCATAAAGGTATAGTGGTAACACTTCAATATAGCCCCTGCCCTCATGGAGCCATTGGCACATTGATAACTATACCCACTGTTTTCTATTGTGAGAAGACTGAAATAAATGCTCTTCAAAAGTGATATCTGGGGACTTCCCTGGCAGTCCAGTGGTTAAGACTCGCCACTTCCATGGCAGGGTGCACGGGTTTGATCCCTGGTCGGGGAACTAAGCTTCTGCATGCCGTGTAGCGTGGCCAAAAAAAAAAAAAAAAACCTGATATTTGCTTGTATGGAGACGTGTCATCAGGCTGGACAGTGAAATTCCTGGGAGTTTAGATTCCCTACCATAGGCAGGACTCTATGCTATGCATAGGCAGGCCTAGCATAGGCCCCTGCTTAATTTATAATTGTCAAGAGCAATGATGTCAAGCCCTTGTAGAGGGTAAAAAATGAAGCCTTTAACATTGAAGTTATAATAGATGGATCTCATTTTCACATTACTGGTGTATGCGTATAGAAGTTTGGGTGTGTCCAGGATCTCTGGTCCCCTCTGTGGAAAGTCAGAACTTACTCATTTTAGCCAACATGGAAGGAGTTTACCTGTTACTGTTTAAAGTCATTACCCCATGCAACATTGAAAGTGTCTAAGTATGAAATTCATGAATTAGTTTACAACATATCTCATCATCATGATTAATGTGGTTAAATAATAGTACATGGACTCTGTCCTTTTCTACTAGTGTGATGAACTCCCAGTGCATTTCAGTATAGAGGCCCCAATTATCTCAAAAGTCACTGTTGATAGTTTTTTGGCTTTCATGTTTACCTAAGCAGAGAAGACCACTATGTGTGTGTGTGTGTGCGTGTGCGTGTGCGTGTGTGTGTGTGTCTGTTTAATTGTCCCTTTTTCTCCAACCACTTTGCCAAGGTGAAACAACATGGCTCTAAGGAAGTTCCCCCTTAACTTCTTAATTCTAATCTAATTTTTCCGGACGGTTAAGGGGCAAGTGATCACCAAGTACTCATTTTATTGACAATTTAAGGATTTATGGTTTTTATACCAGTATTATAAGGATTTAAAACACATAGACCCTTATCTTTCATCATATAAAATGCCCTTTCCAAGTTGTTTTGAACAAATTATCTCTTTGCTTTCACACATGTTTGAGGAAGTATCTTTTTGGCTCAAGTTTAAGTGGGATCAGTGATACCTGTCTCTTACAGGGATATTTTAAGAAGCAACTTGGATAATCCAGGTAAAATGCTTAGCACAGTACTAGGCACTTAAGTGCCCAATAAATAGCAATTTCTTTTATGATTTGATAAGATAATCGGCAAATGAGCTGATAACTGGCAATCGGAAAAATCCAAGTAGGCAGGTAGCTATCAGCACATCACATTATAGGCATCATGGACCCAGTCATAGGGAGGTTTGTGCCCAAAATATAAACTTGTATCCATGGTGGAGGTTGATAAGATATAGAGCAAGTATATAATTATTGTGAAATCGTGCCCTGAGGTGGAAATCTGTCATTGGAGGCTCCAAGGACAAAATAGGCTATTTCAAGGCATGATTGATAAACAAATGAGGGAACTCCTATTCTGGGAATTAGAATCTCAAATCCAAGCCAACCGGTTAGAAGTGATCCTTTCATAGGGATACACATCCCTCCATAGGGCGTAAGGACAAACACACCTTCCCAAATCTTTATCAGTGCTGCACACTTCAGGGCTCTGCTAGCGAGGCTAGAGGAGGAAGGGGCAGAACCAGCAAGTGGTTCAGTTCTCCAATGGTAGAGTTAGAACTGGTTGAGAAAAAGAAGACTTTAATTATGAGTTCAGGAAAATGTGTATCTGTGCATCTAAGAAAATTAGCCATTAAACGTCCACGAAGAAACTGATCCCCAAACAAAATCTGGAAGTTCTGTGTTCAAGGGGGAAAAACAAGAAAAAGAAAAAGCAAAGATTTGGAGTAAAGATTTTGTGTGTGATTTCCCACTCAACTTTGGACAAAATACTTACACTTTCAGAATCTTAATTTTGTCCTCTGCAATAATAGTGCATATTGGGACTTCCCTAGAGATCCAGTGGTTAAGAATCTACGCTCCCAATGCACGGGGTGCAGGTTTGATCCCTGGTTGAGGAACTAAGGTCCTGAATGCCACACAGGCACAGACAAAAAAAAAAAAAATTGCATATTAGAAATACAGAACTATTATGGGGGCTTCCCTGGTGGTGCAGTGGTTGAGAGTCCGCCTGCCAATGCAGGGGACACAGGTTCGTGCCCCGATCTGGGAAGATCCCACATGCTGCGGAGCAGCTGGGCCCGTGAGCCATGGCCGCTGAGCCTGCGCGTCCGGAGCCTGTGCTCCGCAAAAAAAAAAAAAAAAAAAAAAGAAATACAGAACTATTATGGCAAGTGCTAAAGTGCATAGGGAAGCATGCAGATTGTAAATACTGTAAAGTGCTTGTCATTATTTTTACCCACTCTTCCTTGCTGTGTCTTTCTCCATCCTCTTCCATCTCTTTCTGACCAAAGAACACATTCTCTTACATTCAGAAGACAGTAGGTTAAACCAATGCCCTCTCCCCTCCTACGAGCCTTGGCAATAGGAGTAGAGGAATCTCCACTGCCTTGTGCCCTCACAGGTCAAGTATACAGAGGCTCTGGCTGAGTGGCAGTAACCTAGGAGTCAGAGAGCTCAGATTCTAAACTGAGCTTCATTAGTTCATTAGATTCATTAGTTCGCGACCTTTCACTCCTTGCTTTTAGCAGAACGAAAACAGCACCTGCCACAGAACTATCCCAAATAGGTAGAGAACTCCCAGGAAGCTCTCCTTTTTATGGGAGGTTCTCTTTTGCCTGTGGATCCCATTAAATTATCTACCCTCTTCTAATCTTATGGTTTAATTGTTGATTATTATGATGCTCTTTCCATCTAGAAGATCAATTGGTTTCTTTTTTTTTTTTTCTATAGGCTATCTGAAGCCTCTTCTGCCATTCTGTACCTGTGGAAATGAGAAGAGGGAAGCTATTTTATTTCAGGGGCAGGGAGGGGACCCTGTGAATGATGCAATCATTTCTTATGGGAAGAGAAACACACTTGTGTGTTTTTAATATATAAAACCCATCCAAAGTTGTAGAAACAAAGGGCGTTGCAGAGGAATTTGAGATTATTCTCTGATTATTCTCTGATGAGAAGAGAACCATGACATCACAGAGGAGGGATCTGCACCAGTTTCATTGGAGTTTCATTGTAGTCAGAGCCTGTTGCCTAATTTCACTTCTAGTTGGGGTTAAACAGTTTAAAACTTACATCTGTCTGCATATCTTGCTGCTTACAGTTTTGGCAAAAGATGGAACACAGGTATAAGCATCAAAATAAATTTATGGAGGGATCATTATTTGTTATTGTCGTTGTTTTAATAGTTGCTTTGGGATTCATATTTTTTCCCCTACTCTAATAGTGATTTTTATGTTACTGAGCAAAAAACCTTTCACTCAGCTCTGAAACACAACGTATTTTTCTTTCTTTCACAAATGATTATCACAGAATTCATGTGGTTTTCCCACAGAGAGGAATTACTATGTCGATACATTAACTTTTCAGATTGCACACATCTTCACCATTCTGCCCCTCTAGGTTTGTGTACTTTTTATTTCTGGCAGAAATTTCTCAACATCCAAGCCTGAAGCAAAAAGCTGGAAATAGATTTTTCTCCAGGGATATCTTTTTCTACATTCAGGAAAATGTTTTATTTTTCCTTCACTCAGATTGAAGGGTCTTGAACCCTCAGCAAACTGAAGAGATTTCTATGTTCATCTAGTTCAAAATCCTTCTTTTTCAGATGAGGAAACAAAGTCAGCAAGTTGTTGACCCAGGACAGGTAATGGTATAGTTCCAGTCTAACTCCAAAGACCTATGAAGCAGGAGTGCCAATGGTGTGAGTTCTAGTCCAAGTCTGAGTCTGAGTGTGAAGGAAGTGGAACACCAAGGTCCCAGTTTGAAGACAGAGAGTGAGTTGTCTCCTACTCCGTCTTTTTGTTCCATTCAGCCTTCAGTGGATTCGATAGGCCCACCTGTACTGAAGAGGGCAATCCGCTTTACTCAGGCTACAGATTCAAATGAAAATCTCATTCAGAAACGGTCTCACAGAAAGACTCAGAATAATGTTTAACCAAACATCTGAGTACCCTGTGGCCGAGTCCAGTTGATACATACAGTTAACCATCACACTGTTCCATGTCTGAAGACCCATTAATGTACTTGGCTAATGAACGAGTTTATGCTTTAGCTTTCAGGAAGAGTTATTGAGGGATGATGCTACATTTCCCCTTCTTTCTGTCACTTCTGTGTCTGTGAGGGGAAGAAAATGGTATCAGGGTTTATTCCCTTAGTGTCGAATTATGCTACAGTCTTTAGGAGGCAATGGTGGCAAAGTAAGTTTCCTTTAAATAAGAAAAAGTATTTTACTTATCTCCCAGTTACAATGATAAGTTAGTTTGGTTGGGTCACTTCCTTTAAAGTTGGGATCCTTAGGAGAAAACTCAAGTATATTTTGTGGCATTGGGACGAAGACCATTTATCATCATGAGTTTAATTAGGAATGTTTGATGTCCATTTGTTTTTCCTGAAAAAGCTTTGGCTATTTTCATGTCCATGGTGAATTGGACAGTTGATATTAGATTCTATTACTTTATAATTATCAGTTAACTCATAGCTAATTATATCATTCTATTCTAGTTGCAAATATTCAACTAATATCTTGTCTCCATTCCTGCTTCTGCCCCCAGCAACAGAAATCAGTCATGAAAGGAGAATCAAGACTAAGTAGTTTTTCCATTTGGCCCCATATCAAATGTATTTATCAACACCCAGATTTAGCTCAGCAAATCCAACTCAAACTGAGAAAGCTACCTTCTTTTTCCATCTATACTGCCATTACTTTAGGTCAAATTCTCATCACCTCACCTGACTTATTATGATGGCCTCCTCTTGGTCACCTTGCCTACATATTTCTTCTCCTCCAGCCTATTCTACTTATGTCTGATTCCCCTTCCTAAAACTCAACTATGATCATGTCATTACCCTTCTCAAACATCCTTTGTACTCGCTATTACCTCCTAAACAAAGGTTCACATCTTAACCTCATACTCAAAGCCCTCATGCAGAAGTGGATCCAAGTTTATATATATAAGCACTTAACTTGGCATAGAATAGGCACTCATGTGGTATTTGGTGACTGAAGGTATAAACACAGAGCACAGATCTGAGGACTGGTCTCAGCTGGGAAATGAGTCTTACACTCTTGTTCGATGGGGCAACCAGTTTTAAAGAAAAAAGGATTCATTCATCTATTCCACACTATCAGTATTTTCAGTTTCTTTTAATTCTTTCTTTTCTTTCTTTCTTTCTTTGGTTGTGCTGGATCTTAGTTGCAGCATGCAGCCTCCTTAGTTGTGGCATGTGAACTCTTAGTTGTGGCATGCGAACTCTTAGTTGGGGCACGTGGTATCTAGTTCACTGACCGGGGATCGAACCTGGGCCCCCTGCATTGGGAGTGCAGAATCTTAACCACTGCACCACCAGGGAAGTCCCTCTTTTAGTTATTTTCATCATAATCTTACTACTATTAGGCTAGTCTACTTTTTTTGGAATTTAGATGAGAACGTGTTATTTATATAGAGTGGGCTTCAGGACATGGGTTCTCCGTCATTTCTCCCAAGAAACGTTTCTCTCCTAAGGACTTGATTTCTCTATCTATTTATCTCTCACCATTTACATGTTACTTCTACTCTGGAAAACAACCTCAGTTGGAACAGTTAATCCCTTTCAACTTGAAAATTTTTATTTATTAATGTGCTTACTCACCCAGAGATTATATTTGTGTTTATATCTTTCTTACATAGTAAAGTGCCAGGAAATTCCCTTTGGATTGCTGATGGTAGCATCTACCCTACTCTACCCTCTGCTCCAGAAGAGCATGTGTCTATTGCCTGGAGTTGTTTTGGCGGTTCCTATGAGAAGGCAGGCTCCCCTAGGTGCATTGCTACATCTCTGAAGATCACCTGTCCTAGGACTGTGAGTGTTTGTGTATGTGGTAGTGAGTGAGGTGGGGATGGGGAACATAGTCTTCTTGGGTTTTTGAAGATATCCTTCTTTACAAGGGTGGACAAATTGAATGCTATCCAGGTAAACAAGAGAAGAGAAAGGGATCAGAGTCTCTACATTTTGAAATTTTAAAGTGATAAGCCTCTTTGAAAGCCATTATGAAACCCTGGGGAAGAAAAGAGGTTGTCATTTTAAATTCATGGGATGGTAGATGGGAGATCAAGTCCTAAAGATTTAAATATAAACTTCCTAAGGGCAGGGACCTTGTCCAGGTTGCCAGACATTGTACCTTCAGAGTCAAACATAGTACCCGGGTCATGGTAGACACTCCACATCTAGTAGGCACACTAAATGTTTATATATTTAGTACATGAATAAGTAAATGACCTAGCATAGCTGATTTGGCTCAATTGGAAGTGCTATGCATTTAAAAACAAAAAGCTGCAACCTTGCAAACACATGCCCAGAATACCCCAAGATGCGATTGGAATCAAATGAGTGGGAATCTTCTACAAAGAACACGGTGGCCAGTTCAGGAGACTGGATCAACAGGTGATCCTCTCTGTGTGACTGTCTAACCACTTTTCAACTTTAGCTTCATATAATATTGAGAATCATTAGTAGTTGCGGGCTGGTGAGATTATATCTCTGGCTCCCCATGAGCACAGAAACCTGCTTGATCCCTTCTTTTGGATGGTACAAGTCCTTAGAGTTCTTTGGGAAATCCAAGTAAAACCTCAGGAGGAAAATCTTAGACTTCTTCCTGCCAAAAATACACCTGTGTTTTAGTGTTATTACATAAACAATGAAAAAAACTGTGACTGCATTTTTTCTCTGAGTTTGTGGAGTAGTTCTTACTGACTGAATAAATAGATGAATAAATGAGACCAAGTTGGTAATCAGGCATAAGTCACAAGCAATAAACAGGCAGTGTCATTGCTTTCCCGGAGTTATTTATCAATACTCTGACTCACTCCTTTACTCAAACAGAAATGTAGCACATTACACAGAACCTTTATATGTAGGCTAAAACACCCACCACATACAATGGGATTAAAAGCATGGTGAGGTGGAAAGAAGACTGGATTGGGCTCAGGTCATGTGACCCCTGACCTTGCAGTTAACTCTATCATGTGGCTGTCCTGTGATGCTGGGCAATCACTACATTCCCTGAGAGTCTTACCTCTGTCCTCTGAAAATTGATGAAGGTAGATTAAATAATCTTTTCCTTTCAAGGCTTAAGATTCTTTTATCCCCTGAATGGGACATTTTGTCAAAGAGCTTCTTCCATCTAACAGTAACTTTTTACAGTGAGAAACTGAAAAGATAAGATTAGTGGTTGTAAAACCAAAATGGCTTACAGGCTTTAAAAAGTAGTACTGTTCAATGTCCTTTATTCATACAGCAAAATCTAGTGATGAGCTCATCATTTCCATTATAAATTGAATATTTCTTGGTGTTTATAAGTTGATTGGAACATTTAGCTTAGAATTTAATTTTGCCAAGAAGTTTTCCAAGAACTCTTAACACAAAAGTAATATTCTGCCACTAGGTAAGAAGCCACAGGAAAATAAATACATAGAAAAACACCAGTGACTTTAAAAACCAGATGCATACCTTCATAAGCCATTTAGAGAATCTTCTTCTCTTGCTTTTATCAAAGGTTAATACTTTAAGCCAAAGGAAGAAAACTGAAGAACAATTGTAAGGAAAAAATTGTGTGCATGATGAAAAAAATAAACAAGGGAGAAAAAAATAATCATGGTGTATTAGTTAAGAATTTAGGTTCTGGAGAGAGATTGACCTTCTGGATTGGAAGACCAGTTCTGTCAGCTCATAGTTATGTTGCTGTCAAAGGAAAGAACTGAGGCAGGATTCTCTATGTAAAATGTCAAAGTAGTATTACACAGAAGAGAAAAATGACAAGTTCTGTCATAATCTACATAAATCCTCAAAAATAGCGTGAGCTTTATAGCTAAAACGAGAACACAATTCAAATTTACAATTAGATGTTTTCCCAATAGGTAGAAAAAAGTGAGGAAAAAATACAGGCTGTGGCAAGAATAGACTTCCAAAGCTCTTCAAAATTGGATTGCAGCCTACCAGAGGACTGGCCTAATTGGATGGGGTTCTTTGGAGACTGAGAACCGTGATGAGAATTTAAGGCTCCGTCAGGGTGGACCCATTGTGATTGGGACAAAACATTTCTTTTATAGGATTTTGGACGTTTAGAATATGAATTTCAAAAATGCAACATAGGCAATACATCATCTTAAAAGGAACACTGGACTTCTGGTTAAAGAATTGACAGACAAGATTACTCGAAAACACTTTCTAATAAAAAAATCCTATAAGTGATGGATAAAATATAGCACACCTTCCTTTTAAATGTACCACTGAGCTCACAAGAATGCAAATATGTCCTCAAGTGTCAGAAACAAAGCATAACTAAAAGTCAGATTGTTGGGAACATAGGCAAATACTACAAGTCCTCTGGGGGTTAGCAGGATGGGGGTAACTAGTTTTTGATATCCAACCAGGGACAGGAAAGAAAACCTTAAACCTATGTTTTGTTGTAAGCAGGAACTGGCATCCTTCAATTGGGTTTAGAATCTATGAAGGTCTACATTCAAAGCAAAAGATTGGACTACTAGAAAAATCCACCTACCAGCATAAGTTGATAGGAAGAAAATCTTTAATCTAGAGCCTCGAATTAGGCTCTAGATTTAAAAAAAAGTTTCCACTGAGAATTTATACTGCAGACTTATTCTTCCTGAGTTTTGATACTAGAAACAGTTATATCTACCAAGGATTCATTGCAGAAACAAATGCAAAGTACTGTAGAAAGACTACCATTCATACAATTCTGTAGAAGATTTCCACGGATTAAACCTTAAGGACAATGAGCTTACAATCTAAAATTTCCAAGCACATTAAAAAACAAGCAACCATGAGAAAATCAGCCCACAAAGGATTGAGCCACACCCCAGCACAAGATTGTGCTGGGGTGAACCTCACATAAGGAATTACTGAATAGAGATTACGAACCTCACATAAGGAATTACTGAATAGAGATTACAAAATCATTGAATTTAAATAATTAAAAATACAAAAAGGAAAATTAAAAAGGGAAAACCTCAAAAAAAAATCAAGCAGATCTGGAAATAGAGTCAAATGAGACTACTAGAAGGAAAAAATATTATGGACAAAAACATTCAATTAATGGTGTGACAGAGACTTATAACACACCTTCCCTCCTTTCCATTCTTCCATTCTCTTCTCCCTAATAAAATCCTGGGGAATGTACCTACCTGTAACAAACAAACAGAAACAGAACAAAAACATTGCTGGGCTCCCACGTAAGTGCAGCCATGTGACTAAGTTTTAGTCAATGAAATACTAGCTAAGCTTGTTGGCTAATTTCCAGGAGCCACGTTGTAACTTTAAGAATGGAAGCCATGAAAAGAATCTGAAAAAGAATATACATATATATCTGAATCACTTGATTGTACATCTGAAACTAACACAACATTGTAAATTAACTATACTTCAAAAAAAATGGTTACAAAAAAATGAATGGAAGCCAAATGCTAAAGATTCTTATTACTTCATAGAACTGCCATAACAGCCTGAAAAGGCATACTTTTGGGTATCTTCTATAGGAGAGAAACAATAAGCTTATATTACTAAGCCACTGTTTTTTTTTTTTTTTGATTTTTATTATAGGCAACTGAACCTAATTATAATCATGATTGATAAATTAAACAGCAGAATAGGCTCTGTTGAAGAAAGAATTGGTAAACTAATAGAAATGAGGAAATTTTCTAGGGAGCTTCAAAGAGGGATAATGAGATAAAAAATATGAAATTGAAGAGCTGTGGAAGATAGAATGAGAAGTGTGTGTGCATGTGTGTGTGTGCGTGTGCGTGTGTGTGTGTGTGTGTGACTGAAGAATAGTAGACAGAGTTTGGGGAGGAGCAGGGGCCTGGTAAATGTGCAGGGAAGGAAAGAAATGTTTGACGAGACTGGCTGAGAGTTTTCTAGAATTTTAAGTCTTCAGCTTCAGAAAGTATGTACCAAGATAATATATACACACACACACACACATATATATATCTATCTATATATCTATCTATCTATCTATCTATATATATATATATACATCAATCCAAACCTACATATTTATTTCTTGGTAAACTATAAAACATTCAACACAGAGATCACAAATGCAACCAGAAAAAAAAGACAAAGTTTCTTCAAGGGAACAAAAGTAGGATGGGGAAGAGTTCAATAAAAATAAGCCAAAAGGGGTGGACCTTCAAGATGGCGGAGGAGTAAGATGTGGAGATCACCTTCCTCCCCACAAATACATCAAAAATACACCTACATGTGGAACAACTCCTACAGAACACCTACTGAACGCTGGCAGAAGACCTCAGACCTCCCAAAAGGCAAGAAACTCCCCACGTACCTGGGTAGGGCAAAAGAAAAAAGAATAAACAGAGGCAAAAGAATAGGGACGGTACCTGCACCTCTGAGAGGGAGCTGTTAAAGAGGAAAAGTTTCCACACACTAAGAAGCCCCTTCACTGGCGGAGAGGAGGCATGGGAAAGGGGGAAGCTTTGGAGACATGGATGACAGCACAGCAACAGGGGTACAGAGGGCAAAGCAGAGAGATTCCTGCACAGAGGATCAGTGCCAACCAGCACTCACCATCCTGAGAGGCTTGTCTATTCACCCGCCGGAGCGGGTGGGTTCTGGGAGCTGAGGCTCGGGCTTCGGAGGTCGGACCCCAGGGAGAGGACTGGGGTTGGCTGCGTGAACACAGCCTAAAGGGGGCTAGTGCACCACGGCTAGCTGGGAGGGAGTCCAGGAAAAACTCTGGACCTGCTAAGAGGCAAGAGACCATTGTTTCGGGGTGCACGAGGAGAGGGGATTCACAGCACCACCTAAACGAGCTCCAGAGACGGGTACAAGCCGCGGCTAGCAGCGTGGACCCCAGAGACGGGAGTGAAATGCTAAGGTTGCTGCTGCAGCCATCAAGAAGCCGGTGTGCAACCACAGGTCGCTATCCACACCCCTGGGAGTTTGTGCAGCCCGCCACTGCCAAGGTCCCATGATCCAGGGACAACTTCCCCGGGAGAACACATGGCATGCCTCAGGTTGCTACAATGTCACACCAGCCTCTGCCACCGCAGGCTCACCCTGAAATCCATACCCCTCCCTCCCCCAGACCTGAGTGAGACAGAGCCCCCTAATCAGCTACTGCTTTAACCCCCTCCTGCCCTCAGGTGACCTACATGCAGAGGTGGGGCCAAATCCAAAGCTGAACCACAGGAGATGTGTGAACAAAGAAGAGAAAGGGAAATCTCTCCCAGCAGCCTCAGGAGCAGCAGATTTAATCTCCACAGTCAACTTGATGTACCCTGCATCTGTGCAATACCTGAATAGACAATGAATCATCCCAAAACTGAGGCAGTGGACTTTGGGAACAACTGTAGACTTGGGGTTTGCTTACAGCAACTAATTTGTTTCTGGTTTTATGTTTATCTTAGTTTATTATTTAGATCTTATTATCATTGGTAGATTTGTTTATTGATTTGGTTGCTCTTTTCTTTCTTCCTTTTTTTATTACTTCTAAATTTTTTTATTTTTAATAATATTTTCTTTATTTTTTATTCTAATAAATTTATTTATTTTATTTTATTTTTCTTCTTTCTTTCTTACTTTTCTTTTCTCCCTTTTCTTCTGAACCGTGTGGCTGACAGGGACTTGGTGCTCCAGCTGGGAGTCAGAACTGAACCTCTGAGGTGAGAGAGTCAAGTTCAGGACATTGGTGCACCAGAGACCTCCTGGCCCCACTTAATATCAAACAGCGAAAGCTCTCCCAGAGATCTGCATCTCAACGCTAAGACCCAGCTCCACTCAACGACCAGCAAGCTACAGTGCTGGATACCTTATGCCAAACAACTAGCAAGACAGGAACACAACCCCACCCATTAGCAAAGAGGCTGCCTAAAATCATAATAAGTTCATAGAAACCCCAAAACACACCACCAGATGGGGTCCTGCCCACCAGAAAGACAAGATCCAGCCTCATCCACCAGAACACAGGCACCAATACCCACTACCAGGAAACCTACACAACCCACTGAACCAACCTTACCCACTGGGGACAGAAACCAAAAGAAAAGGGAACTATGAAACTACAGTCTGCGAAAAGGAGACCCCAAACACAGTAAGTTAAGCAAAATGAGAAGACAGAGAAATATGCAGCAGATGAAGGAGCAAGGTAAAAACTCACCAGAACAAACAAATGAAGAGGAAATAGGCAGTCTACCTGAAAAAGAATTCAGAGTAATGATAGTAAAGATGACCCCAAATCTTGGAAATAGAAAGGAGAAAATACAAGAAACATTTAACAAGGACCTAGAAGAACTAAAGAGAAAACAAACAATGATGAACCACACAAGAGATGAAATTAAAAATTCTCTAGAAGGAATCGATAGCAGAATAAATGAGACAGAAGAACAGATAAGGGACCTGGAAGATAAAATAGTGGAAATAACTACCACAGAGCAGAATAAAGAAAAAAGAATGAAAAGAATTGAGGACGGTCTCAGAGAGCTCTGGGACAACATTAAACGCACCAACATTTGAATTATAGGGGTCCCAGAAGAAGAAGAGAAAAAGAAAGGGACTGAGAAAATATTTGAAGAGATTAGAGTTGAAAACTTCCCTAACATGGGAAAAGAAATAGTGAATCAAGTCCAGGAAACATAGAGAGTCCCATACAGGATAAATCCAAGGAGAAACATGCCAAGACACATATTAATCAAATGAGCAAAAATTAAATACAAAGAAAAAATATTAAAAGCAGCAAGGGAAAAGCAACAAATAACATACAAGGGAATCCCCATGAGGTTAACAGCTGATCTTTCAGCAGAAACTCTGCAAGCCAGAAGGGAGTGGCAGGACATATTTAAAGTGATGAAAGGGAAAAAAATATAACCAAGATGACTCTACCCAGCAAGGATCTCATTCAGATTCGATGGAGAAATAGAAAACTTTACAGACAAGCAAAAGCTAAGAGAATTCAGCACCACCAAACCAGCTTTACAACAAATGCTAAAGGAACTTCTCTAGGCAGGAAACACAAGAGAAGGAAAAGACCTACAAAAACAAACCCAAAACAATTAAGAAAATTGTAATAGGAACATACATAATGATAACTACCTTTAATGTAAATGGATTAAATGCTCTAACAAAAAGACACAGACTGGCTGAATGGATACAAAAATAAGAACTGTATATATGCTGTCTACAAGAGACCCATTTCAAACCTAGGACATATACAGACTGAAAGTGAGGGGATGGAAAAAGATATTCCATGCAAATGGAAATCAAAAGAAAGCTGGAGTAGCAATTCTCATATCAGACCAAATAGACTTTAAAATAAAGACTATTAAAAGAGACAAAGATGGATACTACATAATGATCAAAGGATCAGTACAGGAAGAAGATATAACAATTGTAAATATTTATGCACCTAACATAGGAGCACCTCAATACATAAGGCAAATGCTAACAGCCATAAAAGGGGAAATCCACAGTAACACAATAACAGTAGGGGAGGAAGCAGCCACATGGCACAGGGATATTGGCTCGGTGCTTTGTGACAGCCTGGAGGGGTGGGATAGGGAGGGTGGGAGGGAGGGAGACGCAAGAGGGAAGACATATGGGAACATATGTATATGTATAACTGATTCACTTTGTCATAAAGCAGAAACTAACACACCATTGTAAAGCAATTATACCCCAATAAAGATGTTAAAAAAAAAAAGTAGGGGACTTTAACACCCCACTTTCACCAATGGTCAGATTATCCAAAATGAAAAAAGATAAGGAAACACAAAATTTAAATTATACATTAAACAAGATGGATTTAATTGATATTTATAGGACATTCCATCCAAAAAGAACAGAATACACTTTCTTCTCAAGTGCTCATGGAATATTCTCCAGGATAGATCATATCTTGGGTAACAAATCAAGCCTTGGTAAAGTAAGAAGATTGAAATTGTATCAAGTATCTTTTCCAACCACAACACTATGAGACTAGATATCAATTACAGGAAAAAATCTATAAAATATCAAACACATGGAGGCTAAACAATACACTACTAAATAACCAAGAGACCACTGAAGAAATCAAGAGGGAATCAAAAACTACCTAGAAACAAATGACAATGAAAACACGGTGACACAAAACTTAAAGGAGGCAGTAAAAGTAGTTCTAAGAGGGGAGTTGATAGCAATACAATCCTATCTCAAGAAACAAGAAACATCTCAAATAAACAACCTAACCTTACACCTAAAGCAATTAGAGAAAGGAGAACAAAAAAAACCCAAACTTAGCAGACGGAAAGAAATCATAAAGATCAGATCAGAAATAAATGAAAAAGAAATGAAGGAAACGATAGCAAACATCAGTAAAACTAAAAGCTGGTTCTTTGATAAATAAAATTGATAAACCATTAGCCAGACTCATCAAGAAAAAGAGGGAGAAGACTCAAATCAACAGAATTATAAAAGAAAAAGGAGAAGTAACAACTGACACTGCAGAAATACAAAGGATCATGAGCAATTACTACAAGCAACTATATGCCAATAAAATGGACAACCTGGAAGAAATGGACAAATTCTTAGAAAAGCACAACCTTCCAAGACTGAACCAGGAAGAAATAGAAAATATAAACAGACCAATCACAAGCACTGAAATTGAGAGTGTGATTAAAAATCTTCCAACAAACAAAAGTCCAGGACCAGATGGCTTCACAGGCAAATTCTATCAAATATTTAGAGAGGAGCTAATGCCTATCCTTCTCAAACTCTTCCAAAATATAGCAGAGGGAGGAACACTCCCAAACTCATTCTATGAGGCCACCATCACCCTGATACCAAAACCAGACAAAGATGTCACAAAGAAAGAAAACTACAGGCCAATATCACTGATGAACATAGATGCAAAAATCCTCAACAAAATACTAGCGAACAGAATCCAGCAGCACATTAAAGGATTATACACCATGATAAAGTGGGGTTTATCCCAGTAATGCAAGGATTCTTCAATATATGCAAATCAATCAATGTGATAAACCATATTAACAAATGGAAGGAGAAAAACCATATGATCATCTGAATAGATGCAGAAAAAGCTTTTGACAAAATTCAACACCCATTTATGATAAAAACCCTCCAGAAAGTAGGCATAGAGGGGACTTACCTCAACATAATAAAGGCCATATATTACAAACCCACAGCCAACATCATCCTCAATGGTGAAAAACTGAAACCATTTCCACTAAGATCAGGAACAAGACAAGGTTGCCCACTCTCACCACTATTATTCAACATAGTTTTGGAAGTTTTAGCCATAGCAATCAGAGAAGAAAAAGAAATAAAAGGAAACCAAGTTGGAAAAGAAGTAAAGCTGTCACTGCTTGCAGATGACAGGATACTATATGTAGAGAATCCTAAAGATGCTACCAGAAAACTACTAGAGCTAATCAATGAATTTGGTAAAGTAGCAGGATACAAAATTAATGCACAGACATCTCTTGCATTCCTATAAACTAATGATTAAAAAAATCTAAAAGAGAAATGAAGGAAACACTCCCATTTATCACTGAAACAAAAATAATAAAATACCTAGGAATAAACCTACCTAAGGAGACAAAAGACCTGTACGCAGAAAACTATGACTCTGATGACCAAAACTAAAGATGATACAAACAGATGGAGAGATATACCATGTTCTTGGATTGGAAGAATCAACATTGTGAAAATGACTCTACTACCCAAAGCAATCTACAGATTCAGTGCAATCCCTATCAAACTACCACTGGCATTTTTCACAGAACTAGAACAAAAAGTTTCACAATTTGTATGGAAACACAAAAGACCCCAAATAGCCAAAGCAATCTTGAGAAAGAAAAACGGAGCTGGAAGAATCAGGCTCCCTGACTTCAGACTCTACTACAAAGCTACAGGAATCAAGACAGTATGGTACTGGCACAAAAACAGAAATATAGATCAATGCAACAGGATAGAAAGCCCAGAGATAAACCCATGCACATATGTCACCTTATCTTTGATAAAGGAGGCAAGAATATACAATGGAAGACAGCCTCTTCAGTAAGTGGTGTTGGGAAATCTGGACAGCTACATGTAAAAGAATGAAATTAGAACACTCCCTAACACCATACACAAAAATAAACTCAAAATGGATTAAAGACCTAAATGTAAGGCCAGACACTATAAAACTCTTAGAGGAAAACATAGGCAGAACACTCTATGATATAAATCACAGCAGGATCCTTTTTGACCCACCTCCTAGAGAAATGGAAATAAAAACAAAAATAAACAAATGGGACCTAATGAATCTTAAAAGCTTTTGCATAGCAAAGGAAACCGTAAACAAGAGAAAAGACATCCCTCAGAATAGGGGAAAATATTTGCAACCAAGCAATTGACAAAGGATTAATCTCCAAAATATATGAGCAACTCATACAGCTCAATATAGAAAAAACAAACAACCCAATCCAAAAATGGGCAGAAGACCTAAATAGACATTTCTCCAAAGAAGACAAACAGATTGCCAACAAACACATGAAAAGATGCTCAGCCTCACTAATCATTAGAGAAATGCAAATCAAAACCACAATGAGGTATCACGTCCCACCGGTCAGAATGGCTATCATCAAAAAATCTACAAACAGTAAATGCTGGAGAGGGTGTGGAGAAAAGGGAACCCTCTTGCACTGTTGGTGGGAATGTAAATTGAAGGAGCCACTATGGAGAACAGTATGGAGCTTCCTTAAAAAAGTATAAATAGAACTATCATATGACCCAGCAATCCCACTACTAGGCATATGCCCTGAGAAAACCATAATTCAAAAAGATACATGTACCACAATATTCATTGCAGCAGTATTTACAATTACCAGGACATGGAAGCAACCTAAACGTCCATCGACAGATGAATGGATAAAGATGTGGTACATATATACAATGGAATATTATGCAGCCATAAAAGGAATGAAAATGAGTATTTGTAATGAGGTGGATGGACCTAGAGTCTACCATACAGAGTGAAGTAAGTCCTAAAGAGAAAAACAAGTACTGTATGCTAATGCACATATATGGAATCTAAAAAAATGGTACTGATGAACCTAGTGGTAGAGCAGGAATAGAGGTGTAGAGATGCAGATGTAGAGAACCGATTTGAGGACACAGAGGGGGAAGGGGAAGCTGGGATGAAGTGAGAGAGTAGCATTGGCATATATATACTACCAACTGTAAAATGGATAGCTAGTGGGAAGCAGCCGCACTGCACAGGGAGATCAGCTCGGTGCTTTGTGACCACCTAGAGGTGTGGGATAGGGAGGGAGAGGCAAGAGGGAGGAGATATGGTGATATATGTATATGTATAGCTGATTCACTTTGTTATAAAACAGAAAATAACACACCATTGTACAGCAATTATACTACAATAAAGATGTTAAAAAATAAAATAAGCCAAAAGATAATTGGAGACTGGAATACTATTTTCAAAATGTTGGTAGGAAAAAGACAACCTCGGATTCTATAACCAGCTAAAATATAACTTAAATATGAGGAGAAAATAGAAACATTTCCATCTCTAAAAGCCAAAGAGCTTTCACTTCTAAGCCCGGAAAGAACTGCTGTAGGAAATACTTCAGAATGAAGAAAGTTAAACCTAGGGAGAAAAGAAATGATTGAAGAAATAGTGAGCAAATAAACTTGTAAACATATGCGTAAATCTAAGTAAGTATTGACTATGCAAAATAATAACATATGAATGCCTCATTGTGGGGTTTAAAAATTTGAGGTGTAACTTATTGGCTAACAACAACACATGAGGCAAGAGAGCCTGATCAGAGTTTAAACATCCTCACTTCCTTGAATTTCTACAGAGGAAAGTAGACGTATTGATTAACATTAGATTTTGCTAAATAACATTTAAAGGAAAGCGCTAAAGTATTAGAAATAAAAGGGTAAATGTGTGGAGTTAATATTTGGATAAATTTAAATAAACTTTGACTTTTAAAACAATAATATGTATGACCTGTGGGATTTACAATATATACATAATTAAAATATATGACAAAAATAGCTTAAAAGGCTAGGGGTAGAGATGAAGTTGGTAAATTGATTTTAAAATGTTCTTGGGCTTTTCATTTGTCTGGAAATTGGAAAAAATACTAATTTGAGTAGACTGTAATAAGAATACATTTACCATTTTTAACTAAACATTAAAAGAATAATAAGTGAATAAATAATAATAAACTTATGGAAGGGAAATGGATAATTTTAAAATTCTACCTTACTGAAATTATGGAACACCTAAACCAGAACAAAAGATAGATTGCTTCCAAAGGAATAAAAATACAACTGAGGGTAGAATTCTCAATAAGAATAGCAGCAAAAAAAGTCAAGTAGAAGCACAAAGAAACTGAGAACAAATGAGAAAATCAAAATAAATAGGATAATGGTATGGGGTTCCCTGGTGGTGCAGTGGTTAAGAATCCACCTGCCAATGCAGGGGACACGGGTTCGAGCCCTGGTCCGGAAAGATACCACGTGCCAAGGAGCTACTAAGCCCGTGTACCACAACTACTCAGCCTGTGCTCTAGAGCCCGCGAGCCACAACTACTGAGCCTGCAGTCTAGAGCCCGTGCTACGCAACAAGAGAAGCCACTGCAATGAGAAACCCCCTCACTGCAACTAGAGAAAGCCCACTCACAGTAACGAAGACCCACTGCAGCCAAAAATAAAATATAAATTAATTAATTAAAAAACAAAATAGGATAATGGTAGATTTAAAATCGAATATGTCAGCAAATACATTTTATTATAAATGGATATTGAATTTTATCAAAAGCTTTTTCTGCATCTACTGAGATAATCATATAATTTTTATTCTTCAATTTATTAACGTGGTGTATCGCACTGACTGGAGATTTGAGGCTATTGAAAAATCCTTGCATCCCTGGGATAAATCCCACTTGATCATGGTGTATGGTTCTTTTAATATATTGTTGGATTCGGTTTGCTAGTACTTTATTGAGGATTTTTGCATCTATGTTCATCAGTGATATTGGGCTATAATTTTCTTTTTTTGTGGTGCCCTTGTCTGGTTTTAGTATCAGGGTGATTGTGGTCTCATAGAATGAGTTTGGGAGTATTCCTTCCTCTGCAATTTTTGGGAATAGTTTCTGAAGGATATGTGTTAACTCCTTTTTAGGTGTTTGATAGAATTTGCCTGCGGAGCCATCTGGTCCTGGGCTTCTGTTTAAAGAAAATGTCTTTTATAAAACAAAGGTAATAAAACTGATTTTTTACAAAAAGTTCAGTCCTGCTTACAAGAGACACACGTGAAATATGGGAACCCAGAAAGGTCGAAAGTAAAAGAATAAAAACTATATCATGCAAATATTAATCAAAATAAAATCAGACTAGCCATATTAATAACAACAAAGTAGACTCTAAGGCAAGAATTAATACTGGAGACAAAGAGAAAGATCTCATAATGATAAAAAGGCCATTTGAATAGGAAGATATAATAATTCCCAATTTTTTTGCACCGAGTGATAAAGCCTCAAAACCTATGAAAAACAGAACTAAAGGGAGAATTAAACAATACACCATCGTGGCTGGCAATTTTCATACCTTATTGAACTAATAGAAAAAGCCAACAATAAAGAATTGGAAGCTCTGAATATCAAGATTTTTAAATGTGAGCCATTCTCAGGGAATGATCACAGAGATGACATCTGATCACCTCTGCCACATAACAGAATCTCATCATGGGAGTGACACCCTGTCACGGTTGACTTATTCTTGGTCAGAAGCAAATTACAAGTTCCTCCTGCGCCCAGGGGGAGGGGCTTAGACAAGGTCCTGCCTCATTGAGGGTCCCCTTGGCTGTTCCCCATATTTGCTTTATATTTATAGATCGCCTGTTATGTATCAGGTATGGTGCTGGTGTGAGGAGTGCCGAGTGAAATGGCCATCGCTGTCTTCTTTCAAGAAACTCCTAGTCTAAAGGGAAACAAAGACAAACATTTAATAAACAATATGGATGTGTCATGACAGAGATACGAAGGAGAGGACCTTCCCCATCCTAGTGGCAGGATGAAGGAGATCAGGAAGAATGCATGAATGAGGGCAAGCCTGAGCTGCTTCTGAAGAGATGGTTTCTACAACCCAGGTGCAGAGAGTGGGGAAAGACATCAGGCAAAGGGGACACTTGAGCATGCTTCCCACGTGCCTAGGCCATGTTGTTGAAGGGCAAAAAAAAAATTTTAAATCAGAGACATAAGAGGAAGGTAGGGGCCTTGTACACCTCTTTCAAAGGGTTCAATCCCTTGCCCTTGCGCGGTCGGTCATCGTTCATTTCTTACCTTTTTTGTCTTTCCAGCTAGACTGTGACTGAGACTAGAGACCGTGGCTTACGCATTTTACAACACCCTTGACGGATGGGTGTTTCTCTAGCAGTCAGTCCTGAGCTTGGCAAACGTGGATGGATTGGACCAATGAGCCAGCCAAAAGCACTCTTTCCTGGGAGTGACTGCGGTCTGGGACCCCCGGCTTCTTTGCAAGCCAGGGACCCACCTGCTACCCTACCCAGACCCTTAGTGCGCTGCTGTGTGGCCTCTCCCAGCTGCTCGCCTGACCCTGCCTCAGCTGCGGCTGCGTCACCGGGAGGACGAAGGGATCCCGGTGTACCGCGCGCAGACGGCCTTGTTTGCGGTTAGCGGACCCTGAGTGAAGAGGCTGCTCAGCCCGCGCCGCTCTGCACGTTTCCTGTTGCTGTGTTTTGCAGGAGGGCGGGGCGTGTGGCGGCGGGGTCGGGTGGAGAAGTCGTGTTTGCCGCCAGGGATGACTCGCCTGAGCGCTGCTGTGCTCCGTGCACTGCTCCCCAAGCAGCAAAGGTGGGGACACGGGCTGTTCCTTTCAGGGCCGCCAGGTCCCTGAACGATTGGGGGAACAGCCGCTCCCTCTGCGAAGTGGGCAGTGTTTAGGCTGGGCCTGGCGGGGAGAATCGTCTGAGTCACTGGGGACGGAAGTAAACCCTGCTGCTGGGCTGGGGCTGGGAGGACAGGCGTTGTGCAAAACCCTCAAGCTCGCGGTTAAACCCGTCTCCTGCCTGCCGGAGATTTTGAGCCACAAAACGGCCCTTAACCTAAGTGTCCCCGTCCCCACCCACGCTCAGATGTAACTTCTTTTGTGAGTGGCAGATGGCAATGTTCGTGTTGCCCTGAGATCCAGGGTAGGAGGGCAGCCGGATTTAGAGGGTCTAGAAAAGATCTTAAAAAAAAAAAAAAGAAAAAGTCAGCTGTCTTGTTCTGAGTATGTCTCAGCTCTGTGCCCTCCTGCACAATTTGAATTCCACTTCCTTCCTCTGTCCTCCCTACACCTCCCCTCCCCTCCAAACGAAAACAAAAACAAAAAACCCTTAGATCTCAGGCCCAGGATAGATCTGTTATTTTAAATATTCTTTAAAAATAATTGTTATTTGATTATGTTATTAAAGAAAAGCCAGAGCAGTTAGATAAGGGCTAAAATTAAACAAGTCTTCATGGGAAAAAAAAAAGTTTTCTCCACAGGTAACAGATGATAAGCAAAATGTTGACTGGGATTTAACTTCAGGTTGGGAAAACTACATAGAAGGAACACAGCAGGGGGAATCAATGGGATTCAAGAGTTGGCAGTACATCTCTGCCCCTCTGCCCCGCAGTGTTCTCATCTGGAGATGGCAAGCCTTGACCCAGAGATCTCTGAGTGTCTTAATGAACCAATCTAAAAGTCTATGCTGCAGAGATGATCGCTGAAAGGGTTTGCGGTGCTGTAACTCTAAAAACCTCTCAGGGATTTCTCAGCCTGCTGAGTCAGTGGAGTCTGATCCCCAAAGGGGCAGCTTCAAATTAGAGGGTGGGAGCCTTAAAAGAGTGAGGGAAAGCCCAAGAGACACAAGGAGTGGGTGTCTGAAGTCTGGGAAGGGGCAGTGAACTGTGAGAACGAGGCTCAGATATCTGGATCTATTTCATGGTTTGTCTCATTAACTCTACACGTTTGCTCATGCAGAGGTTTGATTTAACCATGTTGTGAGAGGATCGGGTAACACCGAAGGCCCATGTTTCAGATGACTATGCTGAGGCATGGGCACTATTACAGTGGGGAGAGAAGAGATGGAAGCAGCGCTGGGAGAACTGGGTGCCCGGCTGCTCTTCCCTTGGCTCCCTGGAGACGGCTGGGGTGTGGTCTGCTGTCCTTTTAGAACCTTCTCAGTGTACCAAACCATTCAGCAGCAGGTAGATCCAGAGTTGCTTTGGGGTGCAAGGTTACAGGATGGGATTCCGAGGTGCACTGGATATGATACTTGACCTCCAGGAATTCTGAACTGTGTTCAAGAAATAGCCCTCTGCACATAGACATCCACCACATCCAAAGGTACAGCTGCTTGTTAATGAGATCACAAACTTCACATCACACAGACTCAAGTTCCAGCTCTGGTCTTTCTCACCTCTATGTGCCTGCAGAGCTGCAGGGTACGGTTGTGCAGGATGTTCACTGTTCAAGGGTGTCAGGCCCCAGAAGCAAGTGGGATCTGAAATCCAGCCCCTACTCTGCTGTTTAAGCCTAGTGTCCCGGCACAAGAGCTGCTTCCACTTGGAAGAAGAGGTTTATTTTTCTTAATAGAGCAGAGACATCAATCACTTGCTAAACTTGTATGCCCTGAGGATGCTTCTGCCTGGAGGGACATTTTTCTAATTTGCACGAAGGCATCCTGTGAGCTAGGGTATCAGGTCAGGGGTGGCCCTGTGAACTTTTATGATCCTCAGTTTCCTCATCTGGGAAGTGAAGAGAATAAAACACACTTCATGGGATTATGCAGTGATAAGTATAAACAAGGAATCCAGTGCAGTGCTCAGTACTAGGTAATAACTCCTCAATAAATAGCGCCCTTATTATCATCGTCATAATATCTACCTCAAAGATTTTCTCTGAGGATGAGTTTTTAAAAAATATCATAAAACAGCTGCCCTGTGTTCAATTAATGTCAGCAGGGGTTTTTTGTTTCATCCTTTTTTCTCCCTAATGTTCAATAATGTCATGATAAACAGCAGAAACTGGATGAGATGGGAATTGTGGAGAGGCGGCGATTCAAGTCAGGGCTCAGAGAACTTCCTGGTAGAGGTAGAATTTAAATTGGGCATTGTGTGCAATTTTCCCAAAGACGCTTGCAAAGTATGCATGAACTAAAGCGATGGGGATGAAACTGAACAATTTCTCTTAATTCTCACTATGTCTTTTTTTTTTGGCTGTACCATGTGGCATGCGAGATCTTTGTTCCCTGACCAGGGATCCAACCCTGGTCCCCTGAAGTGGAAGCGTGGAGTCCTAACCAGTGGATCACCAGGAAAGTCCCACTATGCCTTAACCCATTAATTAAATAGCTGAAAAACTCTTGAAAGAGAAAAAAATAACAGTGGACAATTGGGAAGTTTCTTTGGAAATGGCAGTGGGTGGATACTCTTCAGCAAAGGAGCCTTATCTCCAGAGCCACGGGAGGCCTGATAACCTCTCCCTCAGGAAACTACCCGAAATCTAGGAGGGCTAGCTCTGGAGTTGCAGCTGCACTGAATAGAGAGTATCTCTTCTACATTTGGTGACACTTCGGCTAGTGGCTAGAGCCTACGACAGCCATGAATGGATTTGTCACTATCAGTTGATACCCCATCAGACCCCTTCTGTCAACAAGCCTGGCTGCTGCTAATTCCCTAGAAGAGTGAGAGGGATGTTCTTGTTTCTGTCCCGCATTCAAAGGACCATTTAGTCCGCCTGAGATTATAGAGAACAAAAGAACGCAATTTCTTTTTTCAGGTATTTTAAGGGTAGTGTAAGTCTTGCAGTTTCTCAAGTCATCAAATGCAACCGTGAAAATTCTTATTTCTCTTTTCCATTTTTTTTGCTTTGTGGGTCGGATCTGGAATCTAGTTCTGGCTCTGCCTCTAACTGCTTGTGTGACTGTGGTCTAGTCCCTAAATCCTCCTGAATCTCTTTTTCTTCATTGTTTAAATGATAAAACTTCCCTCATTATCCTTTCTAAGATAGACCTTTCCTTCTTGTTATTTTGTATAGCACTGTCATTTTTATTTCTTTGTGGAACTTATCAAAAGTTGTATCAAAACTTATCTACTTCACGTATTTATTATTATTTTATTGTTTAAAACTGCCTCAGCAGTCTAGCACGGTCTATATCTAATTTGTGCACTATTGTATCTTTCTTTTTTAACATCTTTATTGGAGTATAATTGCTTTACAATGGTGTGTTAGTTTCTGCTGTATAACAAAGTGAATCAGCTATACGTATACATATATTCCCATATCCCCTCCCTCTTGCGTCTCCCTCCCACCCTCCCAATCCCACCCCTCTAGGTGGTCACAAAGCACGGAGCTGATCTCCCTGTGCTATGCAGCTGCTTCCCACTAGCTATCTATTTTACACTGTATCTTTAGTTCATAGGAGGTGCAAAAATATTTGTTTTGTAAATGAATCAATCACATTAGTTAAGTATATGGAAATTTCTTTTTGAAAAGAGTAAATTGTTACATAAGTTTAAGTCATTCTTATAATCTTTATTTGCCACTTAGTATTTACTTTCACTCTCATTTTTCTTGCGAATTAACTCTTGGGTGAAAGGTAAACTCAGGAGAAAAAGCGCCCTGAATCACTCATGTCACAAACTGTAAAAATCTATGACCATTTTTAACCCATGGCTATTTCGTGTGTTTTAAGGGATGTTATTTCTGCCCTCAGGTACTCTTCCTCACTGTCAGCCACAGAGCCCTAATTCTATCCTGAAACAGTTTATTTATTTAAGGTCTTATATCTCGAATGCAAAGGCTCATTTATATATTATCAATCATTAACTTTTTTTTTTATTAAGATAAGGAGCATTGTCAAGAGTAAAGCCACAAGGAAGGATCAAAAATAATGGAATCACACAGACCCATATAAACATATACATTTCCTTATGAACAAGCAATAAACACAGGCACAAGGCTGTGTAATTCCATTTATAGTAAAGAATTATGTCTTTAAGGGAAACAGAGCCTGCAAAGATACAGTTTAACCATCACCAAACCTGTTTCATTGTTATACTAGTCCATCTGAAGCTAGGGATAAATCTCCTTTAGAAGTTTAGAGAAGAGATTTCCTTTTTCTTTCATTTAAAAAAAAAATTACAGTTAGATAACTAAAAGGGTCGCAATTTAAGCTTTGAGTTCTGCCTTCGTAACTGGAGAAATAGTCTGCTTCCAAATTCAACCTTCTGCTTCTTGGAAAGCAGATAACTATTTGCAATTTTAAATTCATAGCATTTCCATTTTCAAGATTAACAACAATAAAATCTAGGAGTCTCACCTCAGATGCATCTCATTTCATGAAATGCAAATCAAACACATTCAGGAGCTATCAGATGTTTGTAAATAGCAATGACAACAAGAAACTACAAATAGTATTTTCAATTTATTACATTCTTACAATATTTCAGACATTAAGGTAGGTATTTACAGCCATATGTATCTTTTAATCTTTCTTATAAGGTTATTCTTGAAGATTGAATCAGATGTTAACCTATAAACTGCTATTATTTAAACTGCTAGCTGTTTACCAAATCCATTCTCTCCTTCATTAACAGGGCTGTAGCTGTAGTCCTTTAGCCTTGCTTTAAAAAACTTTTGGATTCTGTACTTACTCTTTTTCTCTGCTTCCTGTTGAAAGCAATGATGCTGGTTACAGTAAACATGGACGCCTTGTCTTAAAGATGGTATCGAAGCTGTCCTCCTTGGTCTCTAAATGACTGCAAGGAGGAGAGCCTTGGACTCTTACGTGAGTGAGAAATAAAGTTCTATCTTGTTTGAACCACTGAATTTTAGGGACTCTTTTAAAAAATAACAGTTGTCATTATCTTAACTAATATGAATGTTAAAGGAAATTTCCTGGAACATAGAAACAATGTTTTATGAATAATTGCTAGTTTTTATTATTTTTATCACTAGCAGTAATTGTCCTCACAGCAACTCTGTTTTTAGATGAGAATTATGGTAGAAGATACAATGAATACTGGAAAGCTATGTGCTGTCTGGGTTAGCAAGCAATTTCTAGTGAATGAGAGAAGAAGCCTCAGTGGAGGAGGTGACCATTCTCCTAGTTGTTATTTTAATTCCTGATTTGAAATTTGTCTTATTTTCAATAATGATATTTTTCTCTGTTCTGTAAACTTTTATGATAATGGGAAGCTGAAAATAGCAAATGCCCTTAAATGTAGAGGGATTCATAATAAACCATGTATGAAAAGGGAATCTATTCCATCACCTAACTCTTCCCACAGATGAAGAGTCCCGTAAATCTTAATTCTAAGGGGATGGGAGAGGAGACACTAGCTTGTACTTCTTCTAAATCCTGTGGCAAGTAGTGGTCATTTGCAAAGCACAAGATTTCTAGGGAACCATCCAAGAAAAAGATGTGGGTGGCCCTGATTTTTGTGTGTATGGGTTGTGGCCAGGATCTGGAAGATGGGTTTTATATTCCATATTTTTAATTGTAGGTTGCTCTATCTATACTTCAATGATGCATATTCTCAGATCCTACCAACTTTCCTCATTATTCCACCCCAAAATGATCCAGGCTAAAACTGCTTAGGTGCAGAAAAGGGGGGAAATAATTGATTGGAAACCCTCCAAAAGGAAGAATTGGGTCATGACCTTTGAGAGCTCGGTTCCCTTTGTCTGTTTTCCCTTTTCCCTACAATGGTACCACCTTACAAGGTTCCAACAAACCCTATACGTGCAGGAAAATCTGCATCTCATTTCTGCTGAAATATGTTTTCAATTTAGGGTTTGAGTTTCCAGATTGACTTGTGAACATCTAAAGGACTCAATGTCATTGTGACATAATGTTCCCCGAAGGCCAGTAGGCCGTCAGCAGAGAAATGGGCAGTGATTAGCTAGCTGTCAGTGGTCAAAGGTGCTGATGTGACTATGGAAACCAACGTGGGAAAACTGAGAAGAAAAGAGAGAAAAATCGATGGTGCGGTGGGGGAGGGGAAATGGTATAAGGGAAGCTTTATAAGCTACAGGGATTGTTAGAAGATGAAATATGAAAAGGGACAAGATGGCAAAAGATGGAAATTTTACAGATAATTTGGAACAAGTTTAAAAGACCACTTTAAATAGAAAAAGATCTTAGGAAATACATTTTCAAACCAAGGGGTAAGAACCAGAAAATAAAGGGGAAAGTAATCTACATTTGAAGAAATTAGACTCACAGACAGTCCAGGGGCTAATCATGATGGAATGATTTAAAAAATCATGATAATAATAATTTTTTAAAAACAGTAATTCCAAGGACTACTTCTACCCTCTGTAAAGATGTGTTTACATCCCAGTCATTTTGCCCCCATATTATTGAGATCGTCTCATTGAATCATTTGCGGGAATATTAATATCCCTGCTTTACAGGAGAAAACATAAAAATCAACAGGTTTTAAAACTTGTTGGAATTTTCTTCTTCTTCCCCTCTATTCCCTAAAACAAAGTTTTGATCAAATTGTATTTAACTGTGTTTGTTTGAGAGGTGAAAAGTCATCACAAAAATATACCACTGGGCATACGGAGGAGGGAACAGGGAACTACCCTGTTATATTTGTTTTGTTAATGATGACTTAATGGGATTTAACTTATCAATTTATATATGAATCTCCCCTCTCCCACCTCTGACCCCTGATGTAGCTACCCATAAAGAGGCATTCCCCTTATGTCCAAGGAGATGCTCTGATTGATTTTGCTTGATTCACTGTATTTAAGGGACAACTGCATCCAAAATTCCATCCCTTACATAACTGAGAATCATGAAAGGAAAAGTTCATTTTTGTGCTATTTATGGGAAAGTGGCCTGGAGGGAAGAAAACCTCTTTCCAATATTTGGCTTGAGACCTTTCTGTGAGAAAAGAAGTGTCGTTTGCTCAGCAAAGGTTTTTGTTCACTATTTTGAGTATTCTGGACCACATGTATATACAATATATATTTGCCATTAAAAAGCCCCCTCAGGGCTTCCCTGGTGGCTCAGTGGTTAAGAATCCGCCTGCTGATGCAGGGGACACGGGTTCGAGCCCTGGTCAGGGAAGATCCCACATGTCACGGAGCAGCTAAGCCCGTGCGCCACAACTACTGAGCCTGTGCTCTAGAGCCTGTGCTCCACAACAAGAGAAGCTACCGCAGTGAGAAGCCCACGCACCACGAGGAGTAGCCCCCGCTCACCCACAACTAGAGAAAGCCCGCACGCAGCAATGAAGACCCAACGCAGCCAAAAAAAAAAAACCCTCAAAGGAAAAATGAGAAAGTTACAAACTTTATTTGGGTGCCCCACAATTCCTTTTTAAGTCTTTTTTCTCCTTTCTTTCTAACCCCCAGCCCTATTCCATTTTATCCTGCTTTAAGTGTATTTATGAGTGGGTTTATAGAAACAGAAATGAGATCAAGTGGGCAGAAAATCTGAACCCAAGAACGAGTAGTTCTGGAATTATTTCAAACACTGCTTCTTAGTAGTTGTGTGACTTTAGTTTTAGCATCTCTGAATTTTCATTTTTTAGCTATAAAAGTGGGGAAAAGAAAGCTTTCCTTTTATAGTCCTTCTGTAGATCTTGTGTGAATGGGCTTTACTTTTTCACAAATAGAAACTTCTCAGTAAGTAGTAGTTTACATTTTTGAAATCTGTGACCACCTAGAGGGGTGGGATAGGAAGGGTGGGAGGGAGGGAGACGCAAGAGGGAAGAGATATGGGAACATATGTATATGTATAACTGATTCACTTTGTTATAAAGCAGAAACTAACACACCATTGTAAAGCAATTGTACTCCAATAAAGATGTTAAAAAAAAAAAGACTTTAGAGTCAAAGAAAGTAAGCTATGCTGATAGATTAGTACTGTATTTGTGGAATTTGAATTCTCAGTCAGAACTAATTCTCACTTTTCTTCTGCCCCATCCTTTCTTTGTCAGTAACATAGCACTTACCATGCTATAATAACTAGTTATTAATGTGGCCCACTACCAGACTTTGAGTTTCTGGAAAGTTGTGATTATGTCTTTTTTATACTTTTAGGTCCTGCAGGACAAATCTGTATTATTGGATGCTTAATTCTTACAGGCTGTTTGTGAATTTGCTCAGCGCTTCATGTTCTTCTCAGATATGATAGAAACCAATCTTTTGCCCAGGTTCGTAGCTAACTTGACTTTTTAAGACTTGCAATGAATGGATTCTCCTAAAGTACTCTAAAGTCTTCCTCTTTTTTTTTTTAATGAATATTTGATTTTCTCTTTCTTCATAGGGCATGTTTCTAATTAAAAATGACCAACACCTGCCCTAGGCTGGACAGGATAACACCTGTGTGAGATGCAGCTGCTATAACAGTGCTTCCATCTGCAACATATTACATTTTTTTTATTAACAGAAATGATTTTTTTCCAAAGGCATTCATTCAAATAAGAGAAAGAGTGACAGAAAAGCAAATGCTTTTCTCACTATTGCTCAAAACTTTTCATTCAGGTTTCAGGCTTTCCTTCATCCTTTGGAAACAGAAGAAAAAGAACATAACAAACTCAACATCCAAACAAAATAAAATTGGTTGAGTCAATTCTCAGCTTGTTCCAGTTGGGATAGTTACTGTGGGGAGCTATAAATACCATCCAATTTCAGATCGTACTGTTTGGAATTTTAGCTGAAGTAATTCTGTTGTCTGCATCAAATCTGCTTATTAAATCTAACCAGAAAAAAAAATCCTCACAGTGGACCAATGAGTATATTTTATCTACCTTGCTTCCTTAGCTTTCTAAATTTTTGCTTGTATGTGTCTAAGTTTTGATTGCCAAGACTTTTAAAAAATATTTAAATTGGACGTTTTGACCAGAAAATGCAATAGAGAGTCATATTTTTTCTAAACAAATTTTCTAACCACAAGGTTGTCCTGCAACGTGTCTGCTATGGAGAAATCTAAATTTTTTGTAGTGTCCTTTTTCTCATCTGGAAGCAACTGAATATTGAATGTTACAGACAATATTTTGTGCTTAGTCACATTATGCAAATTTTATATTACTAAGGAGCATTAGTATATATTTTTAAAGTACTATTTGTTTCAAAATATAATTGTAGTTCCTGCCTTTTAAGACCTTGAAGAAGAATGTTGGAACTTTGGGTATGGCTGAGTTAGGTGGATGTGAGGTGGTATTTAATTTACAATAACATAACTTTCAAAAGGTTCCCTTCATTTATTTTCTTTCCTTTCCCCTCCAGCATGCCTACTGAATTGAGAAAACTCTGTGTTTTCAAAGTTAATAAAAAACCCTACTCCTAAATTTGTCTCTGGTGCCTCTCTGGATGACCAAGTTTTGTTAATGGTCTGATAATCCGTTCCCTTCTGAGGAAGTTCTTCAGAGGTCAGAGGCTAATGGTATCAAACATCAGCCTGTCTGGTTTATTGTAAGGGTGTTTCCTTAAGATCAAGATCTCAGATAAGAGCAGAGTTGCTCTGGTTGGGAAAGGAAATGGTTTCTGATACAACACAGCAATTCCTAGAGGGAAGCGGAGAGCGGGAGATCCTCTGAACACAAGATAACTTGTAGTTTGCTTTCCTCTAAAACCCTTAGATAGTCAAAATACCATCAATAAATACTGGAAGAACCCAACCTTGATTTATGGATGAAAATAAAACTCACCTTCAGATCTACACTATTATAATGAGCAGCAAATCAGATGAGAAGAAACTGTGAAGCAGAACAAATGGGTTCGCAGCTCCTCGAGTTTAAACCCATCCTCCCTGCATTTGGAGGTCAAAGCTCACCACTCAAGGGGACACATCGTATTTTATTTAAGCACTTTTCTTCTAAGGAGTTGAAAGCACCTGGCAGACATGAACTCTTTTGTGCAGTGAAAGATAACACAGATATTACCAAGTAAAGAGCTACATTTGAAGATCAGAGTAACTTGGTCCATCCAGTTGAATAATATTGATATTATTTCCACGTGACTTTGTTTCTTATGTACACTTTCAAGGTGATATATCACTTTAGCCAGTTCCCTGATTTACAGGAAGATGGCTCTACCTACTTGGGGGCTTTTTTTCACAAAAGACCAGAGTTTTGTCAGTGTCATTACAAAGTCCCTGTGCACGAGATTGTGTGCTCTGTTAATATTTATTCCCATTTTTTTCTAAATTTTACTTTCACTGATCAAGGACTATCTTAAAAATATCCAATTATCAACTGAGGAGAAAATGCTCAGAAGAAGAAGGAGAATTAAAATATGACTGGGAAGTACGGGAGAGTGTTTATGGTGACACGGTAGTTCAACCTCTTCCTTTTACTGATAAGGAAAACCCAGAGAATACCAAGTTTTTTTATCTCCAGAAGGAGAAAAAGAGAAAGAAAGATGCTTGTGTTTATGGGGAAACTGTCCTTTGAAATTCTAACCTTAGAGGAAGTCCCAGTTAGAGCAGCAGCTAGCCTCAGAATACCTGCTGTTCTGAATCTGCCTCTGGAAAGTCAGCGTGGTTCTGAGTAACTACACCCATCAGGGTTTGGGTTCTTCCTCTGAAAAGGGAAAATAGTACATTGAACCATGACCATGTCTCCTAGTTCTAAATGACTAGAGTCATCTGGATTCCTGCCTTGGGTACTATGACTATATTTTGTTCTGAATTAATTATGTCTTCAAAGCCCATGGCTTATATGGGGCTGGTGAACGATGTCTGGCTTGCTTTTTCACAGATCAACTCAGCTTTACGCTGACCGTGTTTCTAAGCTTCCAGGTGCTCTCTGGTCCGCAGCAAAGACAGAAAGTATTTTTTGTTCCAGATAGCAGGGCATCCATCCATTACCCAGCTCTACTGGTTTCTGGGGTCCCAAGTGAAGATCGCAAACTTCTTCTGCATCCAGCCATCCTTTCAAAAACTGCCCGAGTCCATTTCTTCCATGAAGCCCTACCTGATCTCCTTAAGCTTTTTCTGACTGGTTACAGCTCTAACTGCTAACTGTTTATCTGACAGTGGTTCTTACATTGCTTATTTCTTGCATGTGTCTTTTGTACCTACTTCCTCAGTGACTCTGTGAAGCCTGTAAAGAAAAGAACTCTGTCTTTTATAACACTGTCAATGTCTCCTGTGCTGCTGGACCTAAAAGTAGATGCTTAACAGCACACTTTAATGTTTTCTCTGCAGCATAAGTTGTAGTTACAAGAAAAAACTTCTCCCTCATTTTTATCCTCTTATTCACCTCCTCCCCACCCACTGTGACAATGATTGCTTGAGTGTGACTAATGATAGAATAACTTTACACTGGTTCATTCATGTACCTTGCATTTTCATTCTCATAATTACACTGTGAGATAAATGTTATTATCCCCAATTTTCCAATGAGAAAATGGAGGCTCAAAGAGGCTAAATAACCTCCCTGGGGTCACATAGGCAGCAAGTGGCAGAGTAGACATTCAAGACAGGATGTCGTGCTGTCTCCTGAGGACATTTTTCTTATTCCTCGATGTCTCATTATCTTCCTTAAGACAATGTGACAGAGTTGCATTATACAAACTGTTCCGCACTTACATTAAAAATGCAGAGATAAATAACAAGTTTCTACTGCATAGCACAGGGAGCTGTAGTCAACATCCTGTAATAAACCATAATGGAAAAGAATACGAAAAAGAATATATACGTATATTTTAAATGAATCACTTTGCTGTACACCAGAAGCTAACACAACATTGTAAATCAATGTGCTTCAATTTAAAAAAATGCTGAGATAAAGCCCAGGTGTACATTGGACACAATTATAAAGTAGATGTCATTTATCTTGGATACTCCAGTTTTAGTTTCAGGAATGTTTCCCCTTAGTGAGTCCTCTTCTCGGAAAGTACTCAGGAGTTTTTATTGTCCTGACACATTACCTTCCTCCCCTGTTCCTCCTATCTTGCTTACTCAGAACCCTCAAACTCACTGACATTGAAGTGCAAATTACTGCTAAAGTGTATTTCTTCTATAGTTATTTGCATTTCTCACATAGAAAATGTAAAGCAAAAGAGATGATTTTTGACTGGTAGTTCAGATCCATACCAGAGAATGTGGGAATGTCAAAAAGCACTCCCTGCCTGTTATTTTCCCTCAAAAAGAGCCACACGATAAAAATAAACATTTGGGAGGAGACCATGGTCTGTCTCCTAGGCAAGTTTCCAAAATCATATCCTGGATTTCTAGGTCTCTGGATCATTCCATCACAGCAGTAGTCGTGTGAGATATTGCAGAATAATAAAATCTACGGGTTGGGAATAAACCAGGTTAATGCCCCCAAATGGCTATAATCCAAAGTCCAGACCATCCCCTCAGAACAACTTGATAGTAACAGTGAAACAAACAGGTGCAGGACAGGTGCAGTGGGATGAAGACAGCCTCGACTAGGGAGCTGTATGTAGGTGGTGTCAAAAAATACAAAGAAAAATAAAAGCTCATGCCATGCCAGTCTTTTGTATTTTTTTCCTATTGAACTATTTTACTTGGGACTAAAAGCAAAGTAAATCTACCCACATTTTCTGATTGAGAATTGTAACCAACTCCAGAAAATCCTTTCTTTCTGTTAGTTTTTTCCTTGGTTACTCAACTTAGATTATTTTTCCTCATTTACCATTTCCCCAAAATTCATCTGCTTTGTGTAATTTGATTGCCTTCAGAGCATCTAGTCCACCCCTTGTACACTCTGTAGGTGCCATGAGATCAGGACAGTATTAATCCACTCCTTGTTTCAGGGGTGGCTCTTGGTTGACATGACCTTAATCATGTCCACTCCTCCTACCACAACGACTGGCTCATAGATAACCTTGGAACACAGGCTTATTTTAGTTACTGTCTACGTTTCGGATTTAAATTGGTCCAATCAGAGTAAACCCTTGACTTTTGTTTGCTGATTGATAGCATAAAATCTGCATCTTTTTCTGGACAACTTGCAGATGGAAGGCCTAAGATGGTTATAGGTTATAGCCATTTTGCTATAATGAAAAGTGCCAATCTGGAAACAAAATCTACTCCTATATAAGGATAGCCAAAAAAAAAAAAAAAAAAAAAAGGTAATTGCAGAACACTGAAGCTAGAGCATTGGTCAAACCATACCTGCAGCTACAATTAGTCTTTTCATTTAAAAAACAAATTATTTTTATTGTTTAAATCTATTTAATTCATATTTTTCTGTTTCTTATTATAAAAATCATGCTATATGATAAGCCATGTATTATAATATATTGATGCTTCCACCTCAGAGGCACATATGTATTTTTTTTTCTTTTGAGTATTTTAACTTTGAAATATGGCTTACATACAGTAAAACACACTCAAATATATTTTGAGTATACGTTTGGACAACATGTATACACCCATGTAAATGACACTTCACTCCAAATTGGAATGGATTTAAAGAATGGCTGCAAATTCTTGGAGTCCTGAGATGGCCACGTGGATGTGTCTGAGCTAGCCTGCTGGAAGGTGAGAGGACGCCTGGAGGAGAAGCAAGGTGACCCACCTCAGAACCTGCCAACAGCCAGACATAAGTGAAAGGTCCTTCTAGATAATCCAGATCATATAAAAGTATGTATGAAAGATGTATAAGATCAGATGACAAAAGACACAGACCTACTGGAGAACGGACTTGAGGATATGGGGAGGGGGAAGGGTGAGCTGTGACAAAGCGAGAGAGAGTGGCATGGACATATATACACTACCAAATATAAAATAGATAGCTTGTGGGAAGCAGCCGCATAGCACAGGGAGATGAGCTCGGTGCTTTGTGACCACCTAGAGGGGTGGGACAGGGAGGGTGGGAGGGAGGGAGACGCAAGAGGGAAGAGATATGGGAACATATGTATATGTATAACTGATTCACTTTGTTATAAAGCAGAAACTAACACACCATTGTAAAGCAATTATACCCCAATAAAGATGTAAAAAAAAAAAATCAGATGACAAAAACCACCCAGCTGATCAGCAAAATCATGGGCTAAATAAAGTGAACGTTGCTTTAAGCTGCTAGGCTTTGCAGTGGTTTGTTACACAGTGAAAACAAAGTGATAGAAAAATATAGAACCTTTTCCTCACCTTGGAGAGTTCCCTCACGCCCCTTTTCTGTCAGGTCTTACCCGCCATAAGGTAGCTACACTTCTGATTTCTATCACTATAGTTTATATCTACTTAAACTTCATAAAAAAATTTATACATGTTATATTTTACACACATATTATATATCTTTTGTGTCTGGCTTCTCTTACTCAACATGAAGTTTTTGAATCTATGTTTTTGTGTGAATGCTCCTTGCTGAGTATCATTGCATCATTGTGTGACTATGGTTAATTTATCCATTCTCCTTGATGAACTTTTGGGTTGGTTTTGCTTATTCCGTCTGTCTCCTAATCAAGCAATTCTTTTTTGCCTGCTTGGTTGAATGTAGCTACTAGAGGTAATTATTAGGCTCTCTTCCTTGATTTATGTTAGCAACTCACTAGCAACTGGTTTCTTTGTAGTGACATTACCCTTTAAACCAGAAATATACATTGTACAAATAGTAGGTGGTTTTATCATCTAACTCTTAGTCAGAACTTTAGTTGATTTCTCTTCCAACACCAGAATCTGAATAGTATGAAGATAATCCTGATGACAAAGTAAACTTAGAGGGAGAAGGGGCACTGAGGTTTTTCTCATGTGCTGTTTGATCTGTTACTGCTGAAACTATTTTACCGGGTAATCAGAGAGCTTTGTAATTCAAACCTGCATTGCTGTGCTATGCTAAGGAAATAATTATTTTATTTTCATTGTGACCACATATTATTAATTTATAAAATAAATGTTGTTAAGATTCTTTACTGCCTCTTAAAAATGCATTATTGTAGAGAAAACTTTTTATATATAAAAAGCTTAGCCTGACGCCTAGCCCTTGGTGGGTATCTGATGCTTACAGTTTGCTTTCTTCTTCCTTCTGTGTAACTGCAAAGACATCATTAAAGGTCAGTGGGCATGCTATAGGTCATATATGTGACAGGAATACAAATACTTCTCACTGTGTTCAAGTTGAAGAAATAATGCCAGTTCTTGCACACAACAGTAATGGACAAAAAAGTTGGTCCATTTTGCAACAGTTGGATGAATAGAGCTTATTCACAGCAAAACAAAAAGCTTGTATCTACAACCCACCTGACTGTTGTTGTTGTTGTATAGCCTTGGGCAACATAACAAATGAGGATTAGAAAAGAAACGTGAAGAAAGGTATAGAAAACAAACTGTCTCTTTGATTGGCTGCACTATGCCACCATTGAAACACAAATAAGGTGAATGCCCAAAGGTTAAGATGAATGTAAAGAAAATTTTCAGGACGAACCTTTATCTTGAACAGCTGCTTCTTATATGTTTGCTACTAAGGCCTAAATGATTTTTTTATATGGCCACAAATTTTCTTCCTTCTATAAAATCAGATATATTGAAGTGTATTTTTGTCATAGAAGAATGATCTGAGAAAATATGGTACCTTCTTTCAAATTAATATGAGCTTGCAATAATACACTTTAAAAAAGAGTAGACATGTTCTTAATTCATATCCCCTTAATAAAACTGCTAGATTAAATGATATTATCCATTTCCTCTATTAATCATACTGGCTGAAGCCCACAGTTACTGAACGCTCATGACTAGCAGGCTTTTCTCTAGATGTCTACACACCTTTATTCTCATCAAGTGAGTTGAATGCTTGCCAAGTGTCAAACATGGTGATTCCCAAACCAGTTACATCAGTAACACTTTACAGCCATTATGTAATTTAACTAAATATCAAACCAATTAAATATGAGCATGAAAGAAGATAATTATTTCTAAGAAAAATAAGCTCTGTGCCTTAAAAACAGGAATGCTCTACACTGTAAAAAATATAGAATATAGATGGACAACTGTAAAAAAGAAAGTGGAGGAAAAAAATGTAACTTCTGTAAAGCCTCTGTACTCAGGTTGCTTTGCAAGGGTCTTTCAAAAATTCTGCTCCAACCTGAAGAAAGCAAATATCACAGATTCATCATGGGTGTGGTTTTCATGAGAAAAGTGATACAGATTTCAAGTTAGTGAACCTGTACTCAAAGAAATGTCTTGGCTTTACATCAAAAGTTTGGTTGATAAATGTGTATTTTCAAAGTTTTAAGTTAGATTAAATATTTATTTATTCCTTTTATTGTTTTTCTCTTTAACTGGCCTTTTGATTGATTTTCCTTCTTTGGGTTTTAAGATAAAGAGTCTTCTACTACGTAGTATTTTTTTTTTTTTAATCTAACAACAATGCTGCGAGGAATGGAGGACAAAATTATTGTAATTCAGATGTAAGCTGGAATTGTCTCTGCTCAGAAACTTAGTTAAAATTTTCTTGAGTGTCACATCTGTAATTTATGGAAACTCAAAGGAGTTCATTCTGTTTCTTATAATTAATATCTTTTTTTTTGGCAGCCTCTGTATAAGGCCCTGAATCCACTTGCAATTCTAGTGTGATGACCACTTCTCATTCATTATCCTGGAGAAGCTAAGGGGGCTAAATAAAATACGGATGCAAAGGGACTTCCCTGGTGGTCCAGTGGTTAAGACTTTGTGCCTCCACTGCAGGGGTTCAATCCCTGGTCGGGGAAGTAAGATCCTGCATGCTGCAAGGTGTGGCCAAAAAATTAAACAAAACAAAACAAAACAAAATAAACAAACAAAAAATATATATGGATGTAAAGACATTAGCACAATGCCTGGCACTCATTCAAAGGTAGGAGTTGTTGTTATTAATATTTCTACTGCTTTGAATCATGAGAGTGACTGTGCAAAATGGTATCTTTTCCATTTTATCTGTTAAAAATTGAGACTCACAGAAGTTAAGTGATTTTTTCCCCCAGTTTGCACAAAAGTAAGTAGCAAGACCAGGGTTTTATCCTGAGTTATTTGCTCTTCCAAACCTGAGGTCACTGCAGTGTATCCATAATACATTGAGGTAAACCAAGTCTTCCTTGAACACCACCAATACAGGCCAGAAGGAAGAATGTGTTTCCAGTCTTCTTTCCAACACTAATAGAACAAGTGTTTTATGTTCCAGCCATAATTGGATTAGTTGCTATTTTCTAGCCATCATGCCTCTACTGATGCTTCTTGTTTTTCTGCCTTTTGTTCAAGATCTCCCTCTCCTCACAACAATCCAGTTTTCATTTTGGAAATCCTATCTGTTCTTTGTGGATCCATGTAATTTATCTAAATCCTCTTGTTAATAGAAACAGAAATTGTACAATTATCGATACGAAGAACAGTCATAATAATACACAAAATTTATTGAATATTTCCTCTGTACTAGGCATTGTGCTAAATAGAATATATGATGCATGGTGCGCCCCATGAGGTCAACACTCATATGACGATCTTAAGGATTAGAAGTGTTGACTAAAAAATCCCAAGGTGTACACAACTGTTAAGTAACTGATATGGTCTGAATATTTGTGTCCCTCCAAAATTCGTATGTTGAAAATCTAATGCCCAAGGTGATAGTATTAGGAGGTAGCGCCTTTGGGAGAAAATTTGGTCATGAGCGCAGGGCTCTCGTGAATGGGATTCACGCCTTATTAAAGGGACTCCAGAGCACTTGCTCCGCTATGTGAGATGCAATGAAAAGTCGGCAGTCTGTGAACAGGGAAGACAGCTTTTTCCTGAGGACCTGGTCATGTCGGCACCCTGATCTTGGACTCTAGCCTCCAGAACCATGAGAAATCAACTTCTGTTGTTTCTAAGCCACTCATTCTGTGGAATTTTGTTATAGCAGTCAGAAAGGACAAAGACAGTAATATAATGGGATTTGAACCCAGGAACACTGACTTGGGAGGTTAGACTCTTACTCCATTCCATTTGGTGTGTGGATGTGTTCAGTGGATTTGATATTTATTCATAGGAAGCCTGTGGCAATTTCTCTAGGATTAGTAGATCTATCAAGCTGAGGGTAAAAGTTTTACCTGGAGTTGAAGTCTTTCCATGAAGCAGAAGAATTATTTTTGAGCCACTAGACTCACAGAGGTTTGATTATGAAACTAAGATGTTTTCCGCATGAAAACAAAAACATGATGATCATAAAGTTGATATTCAACTTCGAAAGAAAATGCCCTAGGATAGAACATAGCCTAGACTTCAGGGACAGAAGAAAGTCAAAGGGAATTCAGAGTGAAATAAATCTCAGTGGAATCCCCCTTCCTTCCTCCCACCCCACAAAAAAGATTCTGCCATATACAGATATACTTCTTAAGTACTCAAATCACAGAAAACTGCTTTTGGCTTTTTTTTTGTTTGGTTGTTTCTTTTTGCGGTATGCGGGCCTCTCACTGCTGTGGCCTCTCCCGTTGAGGAGCACAGGCTCCGGACGCGCAAGCTCAGCGGCCATGGCTCACGGGCCCAGCCGCTCCGCGGCATGTGGGATCTTCCCGGATCAGGTCACGAACCCGTGTCTTCTGCATCGGCAGGCGGACTCTCAACCACTGCGCCACCAGGGAAGCCCACGCATTTTTGCCTTTACAAGTTAGTATTTCCCTTTGGTCTATCCATTTCTTATTTTAAAAATAATAGATTAAATACATGGAAAGACATCTTCTATAAATCAGTTTCAGACAAGTTCAAAAGACAGGAAAATGTGTAAATTACTGTATTAAGTAGAATTTGTTATTAAGTTATGTAAGAAATGTTCTTCAGTTGTATAAAAGATCTTTGTGAAATATTTCTGTTGTCTTTGTTTTCTACACTGCATGAGTAGATACTTAACCATGAAATAAAAATTCAGAGATTTGTTTAATAATGCCTAATAAAAATGCCTGCCAATTATCCGTTGAGATGGATGGATACTTAACAACTTGAAGTGTTAACATAATTTGGCATCCAATATTTTATTTGCATAAAAATTAATTCTTTGTTACTGCTGCTAATTCTATTATTTCCCACTCAGCAGTCATAAGAATATGGTTATTGTTATTATCTTAATATTTTGGGTTATATATTTAATAACAAGTTGATGGAGCCATTGTAGATATTAAACTTTGAATAAAGAATGCATGCCAGACATGCTCAAGGATGCTATGGAAGTGTAGATTGCAAATCCAATATCCTGAGTATGTAGTATAATGCCTGGAACATAGTAGATGCTCAACAATTATATCAAAATCAAAAGAACTGAGCAGAAAGAGTAACAATAAACTATATTTGAAAGAATCTGTGGTAAGTTCTCATACAGAATATATTGTCAAATTGTGTGATAAACCAAGATTGGTTTAGAATTTACATGACCACAACTTATCTTTTTTAAGTACAAGTTTTAAGAATTAAATAGAATTACCATATGACCCAGCAATCCCACTACTGGGCATATACTCAGAGAAAACCATAATTCAAAAAGACACATACACCCTCATGTTCATTGCTGCGCTATTTACAATAGCCAAGTCATGGAAGCAACCTAAATGCCCATTGACAGACTAATGGATAAAGAAGATGTGGTACATATATACAATGCAATATTACTTAGCCATAAAAAGGAATGAAATTGGGTCATTTGTAGAGATGTGGATGAATCTAGAGACTGTCATACAGAGCGAAGTAAGTCAGAAAGAGAAAAACAAGTACCATATATTAACGCATATATGTGGAACCTAGAAAAATGGTACAGATGAACCTGTTTGCAGGGCAGAAATAGAGACACAGATATAGAGAACAAAGGTATGGACACCAAGAGGGGAAAGCGGCAGGGGTTGGGGGTGGTGGTGTGATGAATTGGGCGATTGGGATTCACATGTATACACTGATGTGTATAAAATGGATGAGTAATAAGAACCTGCTGTATAAAAAACTAAATAAAATAAAATTCAAAAAAATAAAGAAAAGCAAGATGCAGAAAAGTATGAATAATATAACCCTGTTTTTGTAAAACTAACAACAATAAAAATATTTCATGTACATGTATATACGTGTGTGTATATAAAAAAAAAGAAGAAATAGATAACCTAAAGAAAAAAAAAAGAAGTAATGTTCAGTGGCAATATATTTAAACTATCTTACATGGTATAAGATAGTGTTTAACCGTGTTCAATATGAAAATGTCTTGTATCATAGTGTATGAGTTTGAATCACCATTCTTTTACACTGTTAAATTGTGCAAGTTAATTGAAACCCTTTGGGAAATTGCTCTGTGCCTCACATTATCCTCACTATAAAATGGGGGTTGTCATGGTACTTCTTCATAGAGTTGTGATGTTACAATGCCTGGCACATAGTCAACAAGGTATAGATGCTAATCTTTTAGATTTTATGCTATTTCTACCTTCCTGTTGATACCATTTCTACCTTTTGATCATTACACTTTTGGAAAACTCAAGGTATACAATGGTTTTAAATTATGTGAGGCTGCTTAGCTTTAAATAATAATAGAAGTTTAGCTGGATTTTTGTGTTTGGCATTTTTCTAAAATAAATTTTTCTGTCTTCATCTGGAGTTCTCATTTTTCTCTATTTCCCTCTCAGCGCCAGTTATTTCTTTCTTCCTTTTGACACCCTGAATTTTTTAAAGAAACCAACCCTTCTTCAGAATCAGTCTGTATACTTCAGGTCAGGCTCCATCCTGTCTTACCCCAAGATTCCTTTCCCTTTGGCCTCTGTATTTCTTCCATAACTATGCCTAGGGCCAACTAGAATTAGGAACAATCACTGAGAATTATTTTGGGGGAATGGGTGGAAGCAAAGTGTCTACTTACTCTTTCTGTTTTAACTGAAATTGAAAACAATGTAACTTCAGAAGTGTTGGAGATTGCCACCTGGAAGCAGAAAATGAAGATGGAAAGAAACTGAGTCCTGATCTCATGCTTGGACCCCTGGAGTCCCCATGACTGGGGTTCACAGGTAATTGAGTCATAAACCAGTAGATTCTCTTTGCTTAAATAAGTTTAATTAATTTTTCTGTCACTTGCAACCAAAAAGAAAGTAAAGTGATAATCTATTTCTTGTTTTACCAGTGTCTTTTCCTTCTCCCCCACGGTCCTCCAAACCCCCTATTAATTTGCTATTATTAGTCAGCTCTGGCCTTAGGAATGAGATAATCTAGTTTGTTAATATTTTATCCTAATTTGAATCAATATGCTCTGAGAAGGCTTGAGAGTTTTGGTACATGTCTATTTAACTTCTTAGAAATGCTTTTTTTAAAAAACTTTTTTCTGGGCTTCCCCGGCGGCGCAGTGGTTGAGAGTCCGCCTGCCGATGCAGGGGACACGGTTCGTGCCCCGGTCCGGGAAGATCCCACATGCCGCGGAGCGGCTGGGCCCGTGAGCCATGGCCGCTGAGCCTGCGCGTCCGGAGCCTGTGCTCCGCAACGGGAGAGGCCACAGCAGTGAGAGGCCCGCGTACCGCAAAAAAATATATATATATAAAAATAAATAAATAAAGACTTTTTTCAGAATCTTGGCCATACTCTGGATAGCTCATGCTGCTTGATAGCAACATATTGCTGTTGATCGTCTTTAAAGCCATAGAGCCTAGCATCAAATCTCAGACTTATCACTCATGAGAGTTACATATTTGAAAAAGTTTTAATATCTCTCTATCAGTTTCTTATTTTACAAGAGTGAGGATAATGATACCTCACGGCACTTAGAACAAGGCATTGCATTGATGGCTGCATGTAAATAAGCTACGTCCTTTTTAATTAATTTCTAAGTTGATGGGATGCTTTCAGCTATACAAATAATGGTTATTGATCCATGTATTCTGTTTACAGATTTTTTTCCCTCTGTAAACGTTTACTTTAAGATATCTCATTTTCTTCTTTTACCTTATAGGAGAGAGGGTCAGAAAGAAAGGGGGAAAATAAATGTAAATAAATATTACTTTTTGTTGTTTAGTTTGATATCACACATGTCGAAAAAGGCTGAAGCCTTTCATTTCAATCAGCCTTCAGAGTTTGGATTTTTGGTAGATAGTCCTTTGTTCTTGTGTTTCTTCTATGTTTAAAACTTTATTTTCCTGCAAATACTATTTTCGCAGAAGAGCATTTTACTAGACATTTAAATTTTCTAGAATGATAGTACCTGAGGTAACTCCTGGTTTCATATCCATTTAGACATACTTGCAGTTTCAGAGGAGTTATGATGTGTTTCTGTAACATTCTAACAGTTTAAATGTGCCTTAAACACATAAGTTTTATTGTCAATCTTCCTGTTTTACAGTCTTTCCAATTCAATCCTGCCTTCCCCTGCAAGGAAGACAGCTAGGAAACCTGCTCAGATTTCCTCTTCTCAACCTCCATGCTGCCAGCTTTCCTACTCCCTTTCATCCCATAGGAAGCCAAGAGCCTGCTCAAATTTCCTTTGTGGAGTACGTATCCCACCTGGTTACTTCTTCTCCTATTCAGCAACAGGTGGTTATTTTTGTACTGTCAGCACGTTGGACTCCCTAGCTGTCAGATTTCATTCCCACTGGAAATGTAGACATTTGAGTTTGTTCCAGGCGTCAGTGGGTATATTGCCAATTTCCATTTTCTGAAAATAATTTTCTTTTGATGGAATAATCTTGTTCCTTAACGATTCCATTAAATCAAAAAAAAAAAAAAGATTTTAGTTATACTTAAAGGCTGAATTAGTGATTGATCTGTTTGTTGCCTCTTTTCTGATTTCTTTCAAAGGGTCTCCAAGCATGTGGATCATACCGAGTTAGCCAGTGAACAATGGAATCAGAATTCCGGCAACCCCATTTTTTAGCCATGTTGCATCATGAATTTCAGTGTTCTTCTCTTGACCATTATATTTGGGTTGGAAAAAGCTAATGAATCAGAATTCCTAAGGATAGAACACAGGACTATATACTTAAAATATATTCACCCTAGGGAATAGTGAATGCTAGTCAGGCTTGGGAGCTATTGGACAAAACAATATCGTAACAATGAAAAATGAAAATATTTAATAGGTGTTTTTTTTCCCCCATAGAAAGAGACTAAGAAAGTAAAGCTTTTCAAAAATTTGTTTCAAATAGGAAAAGCTAAAGGACAATATGATCGAAATGATATATGGCCTCATCAATATCTCCCAGGTATGAATTTTTCCCAGCAGTCTCAGGAACGTGAAAACATTTTACACATTATGCTTCCTAAAGACTTATCAAGTGCTTGCTTCGGCACTGAATATACTCAAGTTGGAATGATACAGAGAAGATTAACATGGTCCCTGAGCAAGGATGACACGCACATTCGTGAAGCGTTCCATGTTAAAAAAAAAAAAAGACTTAAACTAAATTTTACTCTGAGCTCTCATGCTGTTGATCTGCCTAGAAATTCAGTCTCTGTTATTACGGGGGATTACTCATCTTTTCCTAAAGCGTTGTGCAAAACCTCATACGATCTGCTTCAGAGCAGAATATTCCAGAAGGCTCCTTCTTTCTTGACTCATGTGCATCATCACTAATGGGCTCTTCATTGTAGTCCTCATGGTGACTTGGAGTCAGAAAGCACCTTGGCTCCCTCTATACTTTTGGACATTCGATTTTTGGCTTTGCCTGGAGGTCCAGTGTCTAGGGTACACCAAATCCCTCTCTGAGATTGTGTTCCCTTATCAAGCTCTAAGCCTCACCAAGAGACAAAGGGCTTAGAGCACTGCTGCTCGGTTTGTTCTGCCGTCTTCCCTTTCACAGTCTTGGGTAATCTCCCTGCCTTTTACTTTGATCATTTGTGCTTCTACCATCCATTTGATCTGTAATTCTTTGCCATACATATATTATCATCACGTGGCATGAACGCAGTATGAGTTCCATGTACAAATAAGATGAAAGCAGCTTCCCTCAACCTTTTCATTGCTAAGGGTGAAGGAGACACAGGGCAGGGAGGTGTAATGTAACGAACAGCAGCTTAAGAGCTATACATGAATGCACTTAAAATTGGAAATGGCCGCTTAAAGGCAGGAGTATATCTGAGTAGAAATCTCTCATTCCTAAAATAAGGACAGTAATACTTAACTGCTCTAGAGGTAATGTTGCTACAGAGGTAATATGCATAACACACCTGGCCCAGCACAATTGTTCTTTCATTATTAGATTACTGATAGTTGGCATGAGGCTGGGTGGACCATTATGCACAGGGAATGAATTTATATGAGTCTTCAGATCATAGCGTCAGCCAAAAGAGCTCCATGCTTTTGAGTGTGTGAGTCTATTTCCACCTCTTCCTAAGATATCTTTTCTTCCATTCTTTCGTTCAACAAATGTTTATTACTTAAGATAAATCATATACTTTGCCATAGTCTATGATTTTAATAAGAAAGGCTAACATAGCTTGTCACAGAGTTCATATTGAGGTATGTGTGTAGTAGGGGAGGGCAGCCAATTAAAATGCAGTGTGTTGAGTGCTAAGATATATGTTGTAAAGGGAACTTTTACGCACGGGGCATCAGTCCATGCCTGAGTGGTAGAGAGAAGTGATATCTAGGCACAGAGATCACCATCTTCTAAATACTTTGTTAATTAACTGATTATTTGTTGCTTTGCCTTCTTTTGTTTGCGGGGGGGGACATGTGGCGCAGCATGTGGGATCGTAGTTCCCCAACCAGGGATCGAACCCGTGCTTCCTGCAGTGGAAGCGCAGAGTCTTAACCACTGGATAGACAGGGAAGTCCCGCTTTGCCTTCTCTCTAAAGGCAAAATGCTTCATAGTTACTTGGCTCTGCTAGTGATATTAAGAACACAGAAAGTGCATTTGCCCTTGATTAATTTACATCTAGTTGCATCAGGTTAAAAAAAAAGAGTTCTGATGTCCACACTGATAGTGTCTCCTATCTTCCTTTTCTTAACTTTCCTGTTAAAAAGATTAAGGCAATGATACCCCTTTGTCTTTTTTTTTCTCCTTATTTAAACTGGGAACATTTTCTTTAAACAAAAATCTTATTGGGATATTAAAATTTAAAACAGAAAAAAAAAACCCAACCCACATGTGTTTTTGTTAGTCAAGAACTTCTCAAATTTTCTCCATCCCCTCCCCACTATTCTTTCCTAACCTTCCAGAAATCCCTCTACAGAACCCTAGTTTAGCTCAGATAACGTAAGACAGGTTGAGGAAGAGAGCAGCCTTTCTGAGACTGAATTATGGTGAAGAAGTGATTTAGCATTTGCCATACCTGAAATTCAGGAAGGTAGTCAAGATGATGTTTCAAATTATTTCCAATGATAAGCGTTTATAGATAAATGATGCATTAGTGAGATCTGAACTGCTTTTATTCAGAACCGTTTTCTTGTATTTCAGTAATGTTTCTAGGCCATTCAGATTAAAAACTTGCTAGTGCCACTGGAAACAATAAAAAATGTGTCATACAGAATATGAAGAAAGGATAAAGTGACATGGTCTTGCCAATCTTATTTTTGGGAAAAGCATGGAAATTTCATGTTTCTTCTTGGTGTTCTTCAAGATTCGAAGTCTTTCTCTTTTCATATGTAGGGATTTGAAAAGGTCAGTATTCAGTAAGACGGGAGAGATTTGGCCATATTTTATGAAACTCTTGGAAGAAGGAGAGAGAGAGCAAGAAAGAAATTTTCCAAGTGGTTGTACAGATGAGATATTATTGTGCGGTGTACTTGCTTACAGCTGGTAGTAATCACTCCTCAACAGCATACGATTATTTCCCGGTATCACATGTGAACATATGTGAGCCTTTCCCTTCAAGAGCACTTTTTATTCATGTTCTTGAATATAGGTTATCATTGTGATCCTAATGCACATTTATTAGAGCCTGTTTTTAATCAAATGAAAGGTCTTTACTGATGAATATTTCTTGTGGGTAAAAAAGCAAACCCACTGAAAAATGGATAACAGAAATTTCTTTGATAAATCATTTAGTTTTTCATCTTCATTTTGAAAAACACCGCTTGGTAATGTATCTCTTCAGAGGCTGTTGTTTATTCACAAGTACCATAAATATTTTTTTACAGTAATGCAGAGTTAGCAGCTCAAGAAAGTAATTCTTTTGGAGAAAACCATCATCCACCTAATATTAAAATAATCTTAATTAGCTCCAAGGTAAAAAGTATTTTGGTCTCACTTCCATTTATTTTCAGAAAATTTAAAAGCAGTTCTTTAAGATAGACTTCAATATGATGTCATCATAACTGTGGTAGGCTGAAAAAAATGTTCCCCCAAAGACATATTCACTTCCTAATGCCTGTAATCTGTGAAGATTATCTTATATACTCATGTGGCAAAAGATGTGATCAAATTAAGGAACTTGAGAGAAGGCACTTAGCTTGGATTATGTCATAAACCTTAAATACCATCACAAGCGCCCTTATAAGAAAGAGATAGAGGGATGTATAGCAGACAAAGATATACAGAGTAGAAGATGGTATAAAGACAGAGCAGAGGGAGATGCAGCCAGGTTGGTTGAATCCATAAATGTGGAACCGAAGGATCCTGAGGGCTGACTGTACATGTATATGTACAACATATATCTTAGATTCTTAGTATAATTTTTGTTGTTCTTTCACTGTAAAGAGACAAAAGAAACCTGATTATAGTAGTGTAAATCCACAACCATTCCAGTGCTCTGACAGTAAATGTACTAGTAATTGTAGTATACAAAGGCAAGCATTGCAACTCTATTCCCTCATACCAAATTTATCAAGTCTTCCTGTGACACTCAGAGCAACACACCCAAACCTAAGGAAAGCCTTAGAACTTAGAATTTACTTCTCACTTTAAGTTTCAAGTCCTGGTATCCTTTCTTTGTAACACTCTTACCAGTGCAGATTGTTTAGAAAGAACTTTAACTTATTCTTTCATTACCAGGTTGTCAACAAATACGTGCTATGCATTCGTTATGTGAAGTGTTGGAAAATAAAGCAAAGTCAGGTGCAAAGCATGACAGAGGAAAGCTGGCAAAGATGGATATTAAAACAGACTCCTTTCTTTGTAAAGCGTCTTATGAAGTCATAGGAACCCTAAGAAATTGCCAATATTTAATTATTTTCAACCTACAATAACTGTGATTTCATATCGTTCAACACAATCATTAGTAGAGATTTGACAGCTCACTGGTGAATTTAATTTGACTTAATGTAGTGTGCCAGACCTGGTAAATACATTCAGGCCAGTTTTCAGTTTGTTTCAATCATATTCAACAGAAATGAATGGTTCTGTTTTTTCCCATAGGTCCGTATAAACTAGACTGGACTTTTGCAAACACCTTTTAGAAATATTCAAGTTCTATTAGGCTACAGTTTTAGCAAAAGAAGACATTCTTCTCACTCACTATACTCTAGACCAGGGATAGACAAACTGTTTGTTTGGTTTTTTTTGTAAAGGACCAGATAGCAAGTATTTTAGATTTACAGGTCATATGGTCTCTTTAGTAACGACTCAAATCTGCCCTTGTAGTGCAGAAGAGCCATAGATAACATGAAAGCGAATGAGCATGGCTGGGTTCCAAAAAAACTTGATTTATTCATAATGAAATTGAAATATTGTGATATTTTTTATTTTTGATAATTTTTATTTTGATAATTTTTCAATAGTTAAAAAATGTAAAATTCATTTTTAGTTAAGGGGCCATATGAAAGCATGCAGACGGTTATCATTAGCCCATGGGCTGTAGTTTGTTCGTGCCTGCTCCGGAAGTACATTTGTCAGAATGTTTAGGAAACTCCTTGTGAGATGCTTTTGGGTCCATGACACATTAGGCTCAATAGATGAGCCAAGAGAGTCCTTCCAAGTTCAAGTTTCCTAGAATCCTATAACTTCAAATTTCTACTCAGGAGTGCTGTCACACATGCCATTATTCTGATATTCAGCAGGTTCTGTTCTAAGAAAGGAGATGCCTTTTATTCTCCAGCAGATATTCTCAGCAGTACTGTACACTAACTGGAAAAAAAAAGTAACCGAGTCAGAGAGGAAACTAAACCAAGGGAAATTTCATTTCCTTTCTAGCACAGAAATACTAGGCAGTGTCAGATTCTTCTCCTGCATTCATCAACACCTCTTCCAGATGAAGGTAGTGCTTTGAGGGTCAAATAGAACAGAGCCCTGGGCAACCCCATTGAGATCCATGGACTTCCTCATGAGCTAGTTTCCTCAGTTTGGAAGTCTGCAGTGAGATTAACTTGCTTCTTTCTTTTGCTCTGTCCTTTTAACTGTTAATATCTACTGAACAATCTTTCATTTTGCCAGCTATAATCACAAACAGCCACAAGGTTGGACAGTTTATGCCCCTAACTTACAAAGGGTTCATTCAGTGATTGATTTCATGTCTGAAAAAAAAAGATTACCTATGAGGTATAAGTAAGTGGGTGTGAGCAATCCCTGTTCTTCAGGAAAATGAACACTTCATTCTGAGCTGGAGATTGGCCAACTGGACAGCGATTTGAGAACATTTTTTCATCCTCTCCTTCTTTAGCTGACTGCTCTTTCCACACTAGATAACTGAAGTTTTCACTTTCATCCCTGCCTGAAAATCAAGCCATTTGCAAATCTATGTCACTTTCCAGAGCTGGTTGGAGAGAGAAGGCAGTAGTGTCATTTTATCTTACCTCAAACAGAATAAGGTGATTTCAGTAGAGTAGACAAAGATCTCTAAGTCACACTTGGGACTTTTCTCTTTAATGTGAAAAATAAAATCTGGGCATGAATTATTGGTTTGAGAATTGTGAGTGATGACTATTACATGTGGAGTGATTTTCTTTGTGCCATGGTGGTTGTTGGAGCTTTCTACATAATATGGAATCCGGTTTAATTCAAAACTTCATCACTTCTTTAACCTCCCTGTGCCTCAGTTTTCCTCATCTGTACAATGGGGTAATAACAGCAGGCTGTTCTGAGAACAGAAGAGTTGATTCTTGTTCTTTGCATGGTTTGCCTCATTTAATTATTATTGACCCAAATATCAATATCTCTACTACCTGAATTCTACTCACCGAGTACATTGTGTTGGGAATGTTAGCCCTTGGAAAATCCAGCTTTTGCTTAACTCTTGTGGCTCTTCCTCTCAAATCCTATAATCTAGCCACAGAGATGACTTTGATCCCGAAAGACTATGTTCTCCTTATTTCTGTGCCTTTATACATATATTATTCCATCAGCTTAGAAACACACTTTCCTTCCTTTGACTTGCCTAAAAACTAATTTCCAGATGCTTAGAGAGTTTCCCTTTGAGAAAGACATTCCCAGCCTTTGCCCTTGTTTCCCATCCTAAGCCATAAAAGTTTCTATGCTGCATGCTGAGTTGTTTTTTTTAAGCACCTGGTTTTATTTATTTATTTATTATTATTATTTTTTGGCCATGCCATGAGGCTTGTGGGATCTTAGTTCCCAGACCAGGGATCAAACCCTGGCCCCCAGCAGTGGAAGCGTGGAGTCCTAACCACTGGACCATCAGGGAATTCCCCTGCATGCTGAGTTTTACTCAAGTACTTACATTGTATTATCTACGTATCTGATCCCCAGGTTTCTATACTGTCACCTCTTCATAAAAAAAGGGCTGTTTTTCCTTTGCTTTCATACCTTAGCTTAACATTAAGTCAGAAGTGAATGTTATTACAATTATTGACCTGTAAAAAATAATTTAATATGATAGATAAGATTAGAATTGTAGAGAAAAGCTTGGGGAGGTTTTCTCTTTTCATTCTCAGTCTTGTACGCTTGATTGAAGGCAAAAAAATACTACAGCCAAGAGATCAGCAATAAACCATGTCCTGGCTGTACAATCTGTCCTGGATTTCTCTATTCTCTTAGATTCTAGCTTCACTACATTGCTTATGTTTTTTTCTCCTATTATTGCATTCAATTATGTCACAAGCCCAAGTATGTATCATGAGAAACTCAGTAAGAGCCGAGGCAAATGCAGGTATAAAATAGTTTCTTCTTGGAATGTCTTGTTCATTTTAGCAGGAAACAACCAAGAGGCAGCAAGAGTAACAAATTAGGTGATATGAATATAAAATTAAATCAGCAAACACATACTTGTTCCTATAACACAGAAAAGTCAGATTTGCCAGTTGTGTGACTTGCATAATAACAGGAATATCGATGTATTATAACGAAGAGTACATTGGACCAAGAGTGAGAAAACTAGGTTTTCGCCCGGACATTGCCACTTCCCAGCTGTTTCAATTGGGCAATGTCATCCTTTCACTCCTAGTTTTCTCTTTTGTACCACAGAGTTGGTTATATTAAGATCTGGTGTGCTCTTTTATTTCACTGTCAGAATGTCCAGCTAAAGAGGTCTGGGTCTGCTCTTTGATAAAAACCCTTACTCCTGGGCTTCCCTGGTGGCGCAGTGGTTGAGAGTCCGCCTGCCGATGCAGGGGACACGGGTTCGTGCTCTGGTCCGGGAAGATCCCACATGCCGTGGAGCAGCTGCGCCCATGAGCCATGGCCGCTGAGCCTGCGCGTCCGGAGCCTGGACTCCGCAACAGGAGAGGCCACAACAGTGAGAGGACCGCGTACCGCAAAAAAAAAAAAAAAACCCTTACTCCTAACTAGTGTTTTCTCAAGCTAAATCCTTTGTTCCTACCTTGCATCTGTGGGGAACTCATTCTGCTTAGGAAGTTGTGGAGTAGTAAATTTGGGAGAAAACATTTCAGTAAACAGGATTGCTTCTAGTTTTTAAGAGCCCATAGAGAAAGTCCTAGAAGCTGGGCAAGCATTCTCTAGGATATTCTTTGGATTTTTAATTTGGATACTTTTCATTCCTTTAATCAAGCAACTGCAGGATGGGATCTATAGTAATTACTCCTCAAAAGAAAAGTCTCCTAAGCTTTCTTTCTGGCTCCAAAAACTAGTGTATTGAAGATTTGCCTGCTCTGCTTCTGCAGCTGGGAAATTGCTATAAAGCAGTTGTCCAAATCCTAGACTATCTATACAATCACAAGCCACTGGTGAGATTCAGAGCCAGAAAACGGGCTCAGGTGAGTTTAATTGACAAAAATGTTTCCCATCTTCTGATGGAAATTCTCTTGTCCTTGCTGTACACAGTGTTCCTTATTCCCCACCCCTTAATCCTGGGCCCTAGAAGCCTAGATATGATTTAAAAAAGTATTCATAAATTAAAAGAGATGACTGGTATTTGTGTGTCTATTCAACTGAAGGCATATCTGAGAACCAGCCTTATTCCTTCTCTTAATTAGGGGCTGCTGTTTCCTGCCTTTTCCTGCATTTACACCCTTTATCTCCTTCAAGGGACCGCTGTGCTCATATGTCTGTCTTTCCCATAAGTGACCATTACATCTCCACCCCACACCCTGAAATATCCATTACGTTCCCAGTTGTGAAATTTACCCTGTCTATGCTCTGCTATGTATTCAGTAATCCAGTTGAGTTTAAATTGTCATAGTAGGTAAGAGTATAAGGCATCACATTTCCTACAAATCAACCATGTTTTAATGAGAATAAATCATGACTATAATAGGTGGGTTAATAGTTGCTAACATCAAACAGTCAAATTGGCAGGTCTACATTCCACCTTCAATAAACTTGGCCCTGCCCTTGTGTTCTGCCTAGTCACCAGAGGCCTTCATTATTTCAGAGCTGTGGGCTACCATCTACCATTGCAGACATATATTTTCCATGCCAGGGAAGGGATTTTTGCTGAAGAAAGAATATCACGTAAAATCACTCATATTGATAATAAACTAGCCAAAGACAAAATCTTGAATCCTCCTTCCATCTCATCCTTGCTTTCCTCTCTGTCCTCACACCTCCATTTCTGCAATTGATTGGCACTGCGTTTATGAAAACATTTCTTCTACTGACTGTGTTGAGAAAGGGATGAAGATTTATTCCAGTCTGGCTCCCGATATTGTCAAGAAGTAAATTGTCCCTAAACACCCTCACTTCTCTGCTCTGTTGGTGATCATCAAAATTATTGAAAATGTCAGCTGAGAGCATTCTCATGCAAATGGATAGAATCTGAGCAGTAGGGTGAACAAAAATAAAATTTCTTGCCTTTGGAGGACTCAAACTTATTTTGAAACCTTCAAGATGAATTCATTTGAATACAATTTTTCTTTTAAGAATACTTAATATGCTCTGCTCACCCTATATGGTATCAACCTTCGTATTACTCCTCTAGGAAAAAAAAGATACAATTTTGAGCTTCTGTTTATTCTTAAGAGATTCAAAATTACCAGACAGATAGTAAAGGAACTGACTCAAATATACTTGTCAGAAGAGAGAGCCTTTGTAACCTATCTCCCCCAGGTGCAGTTTTGAAACCACCTAATGCTAATGAATGGGAGGACGGCCTCACCTCTGGATGAGACACTGTCATGGTAACATCTGGATTGGATTAACTCTTCTGAGCCAGTGTTCACTCTCCTACTGAAGCAGAAGCAGGGACATGGTCAGACTGTAAGACTGTAAACACTTAGCACAGGAGCAAAGTCCAGAGATCCCTAGAGTCCCTACCCACCTTTTGAGAATTCACTGTCAAGTCATGATGAGATGGACCAGGAGAGTGGGGAAGTGTAGGTTTCCTTACTCTTATCCCAGAGTTGTGTCCTTTTCCTCTTGCTGGCTAACTCCTGCAGAAAGGGGAAGAAACGTGTAACAGCAAGGGGACCACACCCTGACATTTTATTTCACCAAAACTTCATAGCCAACTTGGGACCTGGTGAAAAATAAGATTCGAAGTCAAGTTACATTCTGGGTCGTTTTGCGGCAGTTTGTCCTCATGTGGAAAATAAATAACAGGGATGCAAGAAGCATCATGTCTGATGTTTTTGATTTTTAAGATGACACATACAAAATAAACCAACATTTTGGTCAGGATGAACTTTGTCAGGGTCAGATACTTTTGTTTCCCAGGGGAGGTTTAAATAACACATTCAGAACGAGACCTTTAGCCTTGGCAACAGATTGTCAGGATTGCCCCAGGCTTTGAAAAAATACATGTTTCTCTGTCAGTCTACCTTATTTTCTTTAACATATTGATGCAACTAGGTAATTTCAGTGTGGGCTCCAGATTTAGCACATTATGACGTGTTTAAGCAGTACATATATGGTTAAATTCTTCACGCTAATAATCTAAGAGATCTCATTTATACTCTCCTTGTCTGCTTTGAATAAAAATTATAACTAAATTAATATTTGTTTATTGTAAGTTTTATTTAAAGTCTTGAACTCTCCATTAAAAAGTTAAGATTTGGGAAATTGGGTTCAGATATCATAGTGCCTATTTTCTAATATTCAAGATTCATAGAACCAGGTTGCTTGTAATCTAGGTAACAATATCACTTTTTTTTTTCAATTTCTGAAATGGGCAAAATACTAGAGAACAGGAAAAAATCCATTTCCTAATGACCAATCACAACCTTTAAAATGAAAAATAGTTAAGGAGGAAAAAATGTATAAGATTTTAAATAATAGATCCACTTCAATTATATGAAATAAAAGAGCAGTGTTTGAAATATTAGGAATATCGAGATCAACATTTTCATGATTGTCATCAATGAAATACTAGTCAGATGCCTCCTGAGGACAATTCAAGGTGCTAGATATGAGGAATTTAAGTATATGTTTTGATCCTTATTCTGTAAAAGTATTTATTTAGGAAGATGAAACTTACAGATAGATTGGCATAACAGAAGTTCTTAATGAATGATCGAGTCACAAAATGCTGTGGGAATTCAGAAAGGGAAAAAAATATTGTGATGTAATAATCAAAATAAGGACAAATGATTTGAGTTCGGCTTGGACTATCTGGACTTTGAAGAGGAGAGAACGTTCCAGGCAGGTGGGCCTAGAGAGCAAAGCTTTGAAGATGGTAATGAGCATACCTGTTAGGGAAACAATAAACAATTCCCTTTGATATGTGAGAGAGGTCAATGGAGACTCCAGGAACCATATCAGGGAGGCAATCACGCAAAGCGTCCTTACTGGGCTAAGGAATGCAACTAGATTAGCGGGAAATGGAGAACCATACTCAACAGTACAGGAATGATATGTTCCAAAGTTAGGGAATCATGGACACAGAAGGAAGGGATCAGAATCTCAGGAGAAAACCCTCAGAACTGATATTGCTGGACAGATCTTTGCTGACTTTAGAACCTGCTATCCTTTAGTTCATCATTTCCATCTTCATTTCACCTGGGCTGACCCTTTCTTGGCACTGAACACAGCAACTTGCAGTCCATGTTTCTTCTAGGCTAAAAGCACTTTGTGGATAAAAATGTCTTTTTTCTTTGTTTCTCTAGTTTGCAGCACATTGACTAACATACTGGAAACTCCATAGCCATTTGTTAAGTGATTGATTGAATGAGTGAACAACTAAATAAGACAATTATAGCAATTAAACATTTCAGTTAATGGAACTAGAATGCCAATATTCACCTAAACATAAGATGACAATGTCTTTTATTCCTCCCTCTTTCATGTTTCCCACATCTAATCTACATCAGCAAATACTATGTCACATGGTAGCATCCTCTGCGATACTCTAGTGGCTGAAATTATCACAAGCATGTCTTGATTGATTAGAAGGGAGGAGACGAGTCCCATCTCTAGACGGGAGGAGTGTCTAAGAATATGGGAGCACACTGTCTACTGTAACATCACTTCCTTTGCAGCCTATTGTACTTTTTTTATCCTGTATGCTGCCACTCCATTTCATTCATCTTCCTAAAGTAACAGTGCAACTTCCCTCCTCAAAAGCCTTCAATGGGTCTCCATTTCCTTCTGAATAAAGAACATACTCTTTTTTGTGTGTGTATTTCCTTTTTTTTTTTATTGAAATATAGTTGATTTATAATGTTGTGTTACTTTCAAGCATACAGCAAAGTGATTCAATTATACACATACATATATACTATTTTTTAGATTATTTTCCATTATAGCTTTTTTTTTTTTTTTTTTTTTTTTTTTTGCAGTACGCAGGCCTCTCACTGTTGTGGCCTCTCCCATTGCGGAGCACAGGCTCTGGACGCACAGGCTCAGCGGCCATGGCTCACGGGCCCAGCCGCTCCCCGGCATGTGGGATCTTCCCGGACCGGGGCACGAACCCGTGTCCCCTGCATCAGCAGGCGGACTCTCAACCACTGCGCCACCAGGGAAGCCTTCCATTACAGGTTATTACAAGATATTGAATATAGTTCCCTGCTCTATACAGTAGGCCCTTGTTGTTCATCTATTTTATATACAGTAGCGTGTATATGTTAATCCCAAACTCCTAATTTATCCCTCCCTCACCTTTCCCCTTTGGTAACCATAAATTTGTTTTTTAAGTCCGTGAGTCTATTTCTGTTTTGTAAATAAGTTCATCTGTATCATTTTTTAGATTCCACATGTAAGTGATATCATATGACATTTGTCTTTCTCTGTCTGACTTACTTCACTTAGTGTGATAATCTCTAGGTCCATCCATGTTGCTGCAAATATATATATACTACGCCTTCTTTATCTATTCATCTGTCGTTGGGCATTTAAGTTGCTTTCATGTCTTGGTTATTGTACATAGTGCTGCTATGAACATTGGGGTTCATGTATCTTTTTGAATTAGAGTTTTTGTCTTTTGCAGATATATGCCTAGGAGTGGGATTGCTGGATCATATGGTAACTCTATTTTTAGTTTTTTAAGGAACATCCATACTGTTCTCCATAGTGGCTGTATCAGTTTACATTTCCACCAAACGGTGTAGGAGGGTTTCCTTTTCTCCACACCCTCTCCGGCACTTATTTTTTGTAGACTTTTTGATGATGGCCATTCTGACTGGTGTGAAGTGATACCTCATTGTAGATTTGGTTTGTGTTTCTCTAATAATTAGCGATGCTGAGCACATTTTCATGTGCCTGTTTGCCATCTGTATGTCTTTTTTGGAGAAATTTTGTTTGTTTTTTTGATATTGAACTAATGAGCAGTTTGTATATTTTGGAAATTAATCCCTGTTGGTTGTATCATTTGCAAATATTTTTTCCCATTCCATAGGTTCTTGAATAAAGAATATAATCTTAATTTCAACCCACCTTTGCAGTATTTTCTTCCACTATTCTTAATGCATTTAAACTATGCTGGACCCAAACTTACTGTTACCTATAAATGTTAGCTTTCCTGCTTTTATCATTTTTGCTAATGTTCTGTCTTCCACTTAGAATGCTGTTTATTTGTACAGTAGCTTCAGTTTCTAAAACTTCATCTACCCTTCGAAATCTAACTAAAAACACACTGCTTCAGAGAAGCAGATAATAAATAATTATCTGTTGTGTGTATACTTCAGCATGTCCTTCACTGGATTACTTAATTACATTTGATTCTACTGAGCAGGCTCAAATTACACTATGCCATTACTCGTAAAAGTTAAAACACTTAAATATATAATATATAATTACTTAATAAGAATTTAAAAATATAATATATACAATCACTCTAGCAAAAGTTTAAAAAACTAAATCTGAAGTTTCAGTCCAATACTTGTCTCATGATCATTCTTTTTACCAACTACTACCAAACTTTCCCCTTTCTCTGTACTGGAGGTTAAATCAAACACAATTTTAAATATTATTTCTAAAATATTTTACATTTTCTAAGTTCAAAGGCTTCTAGTGCAAACATATAACACTTGGGTTATCTTGATGACTGAATGGCAGGTTGACAAAAAATTCTTACATGGCCTAGTCTTTAGTTTGCTCAAAATGTAAAAAAGGGTCATCAGTCATCCTCTCTTCTTTTTTAATTGTTATATAATTGACATATAATATTATCATCTTCTCTTAGTAGGTCCTGTCAAATCACTTTGCATTTTAGTGGTTTTAGGTCTGCAGTCACCACGGCTGCAAGCAACTATATAGTCTATTCTCTATTCCATAAGGAAGTAAATAATTAAATGTTTTAAATAAGTTCTGCCCTAGGTAAATATAATTCTTTTTTATGTGATATAGACAGATATTTCTCGTGAACAGTTATAAAAACAACTAAAAACACACAAAAATGAATGTATATGGCTAATTCTATCATTTATAGAAATGGATTCTGAATAATTTTTTTGTTGTTTTAAGAAATGATGAATAGCATAAAGTCACCATTCTTAACCAAGCTAAGTATGTATTTATGTAATAGGTATACATTTATGTAATAAGGCAATGTTGAACCCCTTTTCTAGGTGTTGTCTTAACATCATGGCCTTTTTCTCTGTGTTTCATTACCTGGGTGCAGAACTTCTCCAAGAATAGAATTAAAATTACTGCAATTCACTGTCTATTTCTTTCCAGATTTCTAACTAGAGTGGATGTAATGAAAAATAAAATTATTAAGCACATGGTTCTAATAATGAAAAACTTAAAATCACACAATAGCAAGAACATATATAATGTCCCTTTTTGCTAATTAACTAGATTTCAGAAAGATTCACTACTAAGGCTTTAAATGTAGATTTAGGCCACTACATTTACCTGTTCAAGAAAAATAACAAGATCAGATTATTTTAAAGCAATTTTAAAATGTTACTGAAAAAAATTTAGGAAAAAAATTTTAAAAAAGCAATCATACGTTGAGTAAATAAATTACAGTGTAACCATGGAACAGACTATCAGGAAACTGCTAAAAATGAGGTAGTCCTATGCCTTGACAAGGAATGATGTTCATAATATATTGTGAATAAAAAAAAACATTACGGCTTCCCTGGTGGCGCAGTGGTTGAGAGTCCACCTGCTGATGCAGGGGACACGGGTTCGTGCCCCGGTCCGAGAAGATCCCACACGCCGCGGAGCGGCTGGGCCCGTGAGCCATGACCGCTGAGCCTGCGCGTCCAGAGCCTGTGCTCCGCAACGGGAGAGGCCACAACAGTGAGAGGCCCGCGTACCACAAAAATTAAGTTTCAGAAATGTATGCTTAGTATTGATACCACTTTTTCAATCTCTCAGAGTAAACCCTTGAAATCGTCCTTGACTCTTCTCTTTGTCTCACGCGTTGCTTTTAATTCTTAGGGAAATATTTTTGACTGTGCTTTCAAAATATGATACCATCTCTCCTCTGCAGTGGGCTCACAACAGTTCTCCTTGTTCTTCCTTTTGCCACCCTTCAGTGGGTTCTCAACACAGCAGTCAGAATAATTTCTTTAAAACACAAGTCATACCATGTTTACTGTTTTGCTCAAACCTGCCAGCAGCTTCCACTTCGCGCAAAATGAAAGCCAAAGTTCTTACAATGGGCTACAGGCGCCTCCATGATCTCATTTCCCACTGCCTTCCTGTCCTCATCCCTCTTCTCTGCTCCCATAGTTTCCTCGCTGGTCCTAGAACAAGCTACGCGTTCCGCCTTAAGGCTGTTTCATATCCCTGGAATGATCTTCCTGCAGTCCCCACATGGCTGACTTGTTCACTTCCTTTAAGTCTTTTCCCAATTGTCATCTTCTGAATGAGACCTACCTCAACCACTCCGTTGTAAAATAGGACATTACAGCCCCAGCTTCTCTCCTAGTCCTGTCTAGTCCCCTTAACCTTTCCTACCACACTGTACATTACTTATTCATTATAGTCATTATTTATTATCTGCTTCTCTCTAAAGAAAGTAATCGCCATGAGAGGATGGGTCTTGTCCATTTTGTTTACTCCTATATTCCAAGTATCTGGAACAGTGCCTGGAATACAGAATGTAATTAATAAATACTAATGGAATAAGTTTTTTTTTTCTTCAGTAATATAGAACCTAGTCTCAAGAGACATATATCAACTGTTGTTGAAGATGGTGACTAGAAAGTTTGGAGGGGTGGATAGCGTTTTTACCATTTACTTTCTATAGCTCTATAATGTTATACTTTTTAAAAACAGTACAACTTTTATAATAACAATGCATATCTAAAAACAAAAAAGAGAAAAAATTCAACCTTAATTCTACTATTCTAACACATTCAATACTGATTTTTCCTGTGCAATTAAATAGACTTGTAAACAAACAGATTACAAATAGCTTTTGCAGCTACATATTTTTGGAAACTTGATTCTAATATACTGTTGCAAACTTCTTTTCATTATGAAAGAAAGATTCCTAATATGTGTTTCCCCAGAAATTAAGGAGAATTGTTAAAATGCAGACTGGAACTTTTAGTGCCACCCACATTTGAGACTGCATTCACTCACAATTTCTGAGAAAATTGCACTTCAGAAGGAGATAAAAAAAGCAAACTATCCTTCAACTTGATATGACTCAAAACACTTGGAGGTCTGTGTGGATACATGTACATGATAGTTATGTTGTCTTTATATTTGTAAAGCTCATCAAACTGTGGATATCATCTGTGACTCTTTCTCCAAAACAGAGCTAGCCTTAAATGTAGAGAAAAAAATAGGTAGTAGATTGACGATTTCATAACAGTTGACCTTTGGCAAAATATGTTTCTATTGCTGGTCATAGTAGCCAAAATAAGGAGAAATAAGAAGTTGTCTGCAAGAGTACTGTTAGGATTTATCCATGTTTTCTGGGAGGATGAACACTGACACATAATAGAATTACTTTTCATTCTGATCAAATGATTAGCTATTTCTTAGTATAGTCTTGAAACAGTGGATTAAAAAGAGGTAAATGGCATAGGGTAAGAAGAAGTAGATTTAGGAGGGAGTGATGAGTAATGGCAGAGGTCAAGGCAAATGGGAGGGGCTATGAAAGAGGCGGGCGCCGGAAGTCACTGGTTTCAAGGAGCTTGTTAAAGGGCCTTAAAATAAATTTTACTTTATTATTGCTCTTAGCAATGTTAGCAGACAGAATTGCATCTCTTTCATGCAATTATTCATTCACTCAGCAAAATTTCATTGAGCACATACTGTGTAACAAGTCCTGGGGTGGATAAAAGAGTACATTTGTAGAAGATTAAGACACAGCATGTGCCTTTGAAACGGACTGCATTGGAAATTCAATGAGGTCAAGTGTCTGTTGCTTCCTGCCCCAGAGCAGCCCTTGTCAAGCTCACTTGGAGCTTTCCCTTCATTTCCTGAAGGGACTCAGCCAGTCCCAAAGCTGCCAGGAGCATACAGCAGTTTACACAATCTGACTCCAGGCTGCTGGAGCGGCTCACGTGCCCAGCTGCTTGGAGAGCGACAAGGAAGGCAGCTGTGCAAGCCCACAGGCCTTGCTTGGCCACCCAGGAGCTCTCCCCAGAGGGGAGAAGCCGGAGCTACAGCCCACCTGGCTACCGCAGGACATTGAGAGGTCAAGCTGGGAAGGGCCAGGGCTCTACAAACCATCACCTTTAATCCCGAACCATGCAGGACAGGGCTTTGGGGGAGCGTTCTGGAGCCCAGGTAAACCCTTGACCTTATTGACCCTTATTTTTACTGCCTTTTTGTCCATTTGCCAGTTTCTATACCTACTTTCCTCATTCTCTTGATTTATCCTAATGTTTATTAAGCACCTACATCTTGCCAGACATTCAGATACTGAGGAATACAAAAGTGAAAGGGATATTACTCCTTCACTGTAAGAGCTCTAATACCATCAAAGGAAGAAGAAAGGTACCCAACATTTATTGTGTATCTCCTATGTGTCAGAACCTGAAAGGGCATCACATACAGACTTATCCACGCCTCACAGTGACCTCATAAACAGCTAAATATTGTTGCCAGTTTATAGATTGGGAACCAGGGTTTTGCCTTCAACTAGTATGTGATGAAGCATTGTTCACTACAGGTTTACAAGCCAGAATGACCTAGAATAAAATTCCGTTTCTCCCATCACTGCTAATTATGTTACCTAGCGTGACCCCACGAGGTATTCTAAGCCTCACATTATTTTACTGTAAAATGGGAATAATAACTAGTTTATTGGGTGTTTTTGAAGATGAAATGGAGTCAAATACTCACTACTAAACTCAGTTTCTGACACAGGGATGGCACTAAATAATATTACCTTTATGTTATGTGAATTGACATTTGAATGTAGGTCTGTCTGACTCCAAAGCTCTGAAACATACTCTCCTCTTTTTTTTTTTTTTTTTTGGCTGCGTTGGGTCTTTGTTGCTGTGTGCGGGCTTTCTCTAGCTGTGGAGAGTAGGGGCTACTCTTCGTTGCGGTGCACGGGCTTTTCATTGCGGTGGCTTCTCTTGTTGCAGAGCACGGGCTGTAGGCGTGCGGGCTTCAGTAGCTGTGGCACATGGGCTCAGCAGTTGTGGCTCGCGGGCTCTGGAGTGCAGGCTCAGTAGTTTTGGTTCACAGGCTTAGTTGCTCCGCGCATGTGGGATCTTCCTGGACCAGGGCTGGAACCCATGTCCCCTGCATTGGCAGGCGGATTCTCAACCACTGCGCCACCAGGGAAGTCCCTAAAACATACTCTCCTCTTATAGTAAACTATAAGGAAATAGGCTAATGAACATTTACTTTAAAAAGCCTTAAAAGTCAGTTTTACGTATGATTCTTTTCTGCAATTTAAATGTATGTTTTTTATTTTTTTCTTTTAACAATCCCCTGTAACCATTCTACGGTGTATGTTTTTTCTTTTTTAACTCCATTTAATTTTTGACAAGTGGGAAAAGAGCTGTCTGTATTAATTATGATATAGGCTGTGTTGCTCTAACAAACAGGTCCCAAACACACTGGCTTAAATAAGATAGAAACGTTATGTCTTTCTCTCTCATGTAATAGTGTGAAAATGAGTGGTCCAGGTTAACCAAGCCACTTTTCTTCACAGGCCATACAGGGAACCCAGACCAAAGCTGGATGCTGTCCTAGGTTTCAGCCCATAAGAAGACCAAGAGGATGAGTAGAGGGCAAGCAACATCCTTTAAGAAACTGACATGGAATTTCCAAACAACACATCCACATTCCATGTGCTTCTCAAGGAGACTAAGAAATGATTCTAGCTGGACAGTCATATGCCCAGATCAAACTCTCCACCTGTGCAAGACAGTTTGAGAAGAGAGAAAAAGTAATGATGTGCTGATGCTAAGTTACATAACTATACCATGCCCCTGCAATAATTTCGTTGCTTTTTCTTTTATATGTAATTGAATGAGTTGGCTAGTAAGGCTATAGGCTTGGCAATTTTTTTTTTTTTTTTCGGTACGCGGGCCTCTCACTGTTGTGGCCTCTCCCATTGCGGAGCACAGGCTCCGGACGCGCAGGCTCAGCGGCCACGGCTCACGAGCCCAGCCAGCCCGCGGCATGTGGGATCTTCCCGGACCGGGGCACGAACCCGTGTCCCCTGCATCGGCAGGCGGACTCTCAACCACTGCGCCACCAGGGAAGCCCAAGCCTTGGCAATTTTTTAAGTCTATAGCAGGCACCACTTTAGGACACAGATAGATTCTCCTAGAGAGCATCCTCTTTGACTACTACAGATATAACTATTTTCTTTCTCATCTATTTTTATTAATCGTTAATTTTTATTTCAAGAACCTATTAATATGCTTGTCTTCTTTCCTAGGAGCTCTTCTTCACATAGGAAATGATGCTGTCTTATATACTTGAATATCTCAGGGGCATAGCAGTAAGTCTGCATATAATAGAAGATTAATTTTGAATAGATGAATGAACAAACTGAAATATGTAACATAAATATATTTATGTGTTATATATAAAATATAATATATAAACCTATATTTTATATGTTAAGAAATATATGTGTATTTCTTGAATGTAGGTTGAGTTGATTCATTTATTGGGTATATTTTGTGAGATGTTGTGAGAAGACAATAAAGGATAAAGGAAGAATAGATGTCCTCCTACCTCAATGCACACTTTAAATATACTCAGATGTATTTATTCCCAGATTGGGCTCATTCTTGATGCCCTGAGGTATATAAAAGCTTTTAGTTATTTACACAGCAAATAGTGATGCTTGGGCAACTTCAAGGTCAAGATATATAGTTCTTCCTGATATGAAAGGTTTTAATAGAAGACACTTTTGTTTCTCTTAGCTATCTCCTGCATTTGTCCCCATTCCCAGCTGAGTCTTTGAAAGGTTTGTGATTCAAGTAAAGTTTATAGGAAGTTACCTTCCTAAAGCAGTTTATGAGAACTTAAAAGAGGTTTCTCTCCACTCTCAACAAAATAAGCTTGTCTGTTGATTTATTGCCCTTTCCTCTCTTTTCCTGAAATCTCAATCTCTCAAAAAACAAAAAACACACCTTTGCCAGTTTTTAATTTTCATTTCCCTGGCAAGCTGTCTTACTTTTTCTTTCCTTTCATTTTTCAGAAATGATACCTTTCCCTCTTTCCCCACCTCTTCTCCAGGTACCAGTGGTTTGAGCTTCTTTGCCCCAAAATTCTGCCTTTGTTTCTCAGCTACAGGGCAATGAAATGTCTTCCTCCAAATGTTTAGACCTCAAACCAAGTGAGTTTCAGGATAATCTCTCATTTTCCTCACCCTGTTGTATATTATCATATTATATATCCAGGTAAAGGGATATGTAGCAATTTGCTTATAATAACCTGCATATTTGACAAATACAGCTAAGAGTGCTTAGAATGCCTTTAATAGTTTTGAAGGAGGCATTTAGAACACATAAAAGCAGTTGGCCATTTGTAAATCTGGCAAAAATTATTTGATTTGGTGACTGCTCCTTGTATCTATCTTAAAACAATCTTGGCTATATTCATTCTTAACTAAATTCTTTTCCAATCAAATATATGTCATTTGGCAAGTAGCTTTTCCTAAAAAAGAAGGCTACAACAGTAAAGTTCAGTGAAATGTTCTGTGTGTCTGTATATTGCATATAAATTTTGTTCTGTGTGTGTATATATTTAGATATTATTTGTGAATGCAGAGAATCACATGGCTTGGGACTGGAATTGAAGATGCTTAATAAAACCTCAGCCTACTTATCTTCCCTTATGCAACCGCTATGGACACTGAAGTCAGACAATCCCGAGCAAAGATAGTGGGCATCTATCAGGGGAGTAGTTAGGTAAGTACTGTAAAGTCACTGGGATTCAGGGTCCTCAACATTGAGAGGCCAAGAATAACTATCTCAGAGTGAGGCTTAAATGTGATAAACTCTCTGTATTAGAGTTCTCCAGATAAACAGAATCAATAGAATGTGTGTGTGTGTGCATATATTTTTATATATATATATATATACACATATATACATTCTAAGAGATTTATTATAAGGAATTGGCTCAGATTATCATGGAGGCTAATAAGTCCCAAAATCTGCAGGATGAGTCAGTAAGCTGGAGACCCAGGAAAGCCCATGATAGATTCCATTCTAAGTCAGAAGGCCTGAGAACCGGGAGAACTAATGTTGTAGTTCCAGCTCAAAAGCCAGCCAGCTCCAGACCCAGGAAGAGCCGATGTTCCATTTCAAATCTGAAGGTAGGAAAAGAACCCGATGTTCCAGTTTGAAGGCAGTCAGGCAGCAGGAATGCTCTCTTGGGGAGGGTCAGTTGTTTTGTTCCATTCAGGCCTTCGGTTTATTGGATTATGCCCATCCACATTAGGGGGAGGTAATCTACTTTACTCAGTCTACAGATGTAAATGTTAATTCAATCCAAAAACACGTTCACACCCAACACCCAGAATAATGTTTGACCAAATATCTGGGCACCCCATGGTCTAATAAAGTTGACACATAAAATTAACTCTTGCAATATCTAAAGTTCCTTTCACAATGATTGAAACAGGGCTTTATAAACATTTTAAATAAATGAAAGAATAAATATAAACCATGATAAAGACAAAGGCAAATGGCTTTCTTAATCATTGTTTAATAGGGAAAAGAAAAATATTGACAACACAAAAATAATTATTCATGGAGAAGCTAAAAATCACTTTCGAAGGGTGAGATAGAAGAATGAGGAGGAACTGGTCTCAGGAATATACTTTAAAATACAGAGTATTATGGTTTTCCCAGGAATAAATAGGGCACACAGTCAACCGCAGCAAACCACAGAATGAGAAAATCGGCCTGTGGCCAACCCAAAGGACAACTTTATAACCACAATCTGGGATGACTGATGAGCCATAATTCTAGTGGAAATCTATCATGGAAATGAAGGGAAAAGTCTTGTGTTTGGTGCTGTATCTCTCAGTGAATTCTATATTCAACAACTCCTATAAGACAACAGATAAGGGCCTCAAAACCATGGAGGATTTAAAAACTTAATTTTCCCCAGAGAAATAAAGGAAACTCCTTATGGAAAAGAAGCTATAGACATGGATTTGGTATGGGACATTTTTTTCAACAGATCCTATTATTTTGACTTGAATACATCTGAATGTTCTATACTTATCCATTGCCTGCTAGTGCCAGGCATTATGTTGATTCTATCATAGGTGATGCATTCATATGTAAACATTGTAAGTTACATGTAGATATCCGTTTTACATATGAGGATACTGGACCTTAGAGAAGCAAAGGTTAAAGCCACATATCTAGGGAACACTGGATCTGGGATTCAAACCCAAGTCCTCCTATTCCAAAGTCAGAATATTGAATAGCCCTGGGCATACTTTACAGTCGACCCTTTCTGTCGCATGAAGCGTGACAAATAGAGATGCATCTTTTTTTTTTTTTTTTTGTGGTACGCGGGCCTCTCACTGTTGTGGCGTCTCCCGTTGCGGAGCACAGGCTCCGGACGCACAGGCTCAGCGGCCGTGGCTCACGGGCCCAGCCGCTCCGCGGCATGTGGGATCTTCCCAGACCCGGGCACGAACCCGTGTCCCCTGCATCGGCAGGTGGACTCCCAACCACTGTGCCACCAGGGAAGCCCGAGATGCATCTTTTAAAAGCTCTTTGAACACTCTACAAGCAGCAAGAAATCTGGCCTCCTACCTGCTTGGATAAAGCAAAATTTGTATATATGTTTTATCATCTGTATACACAGCAAAATAGAAAAATGTTGCCTGAAGACAGTAACACTAAGCCCAGCTGGACTATCTATCATGGGGAAAGAGAAAATATAGTATTTGTTTTGTCATAGTAGGAGGGGATGGGGAAGAACTGCCTCCTTACAATGTGTCTAATTCTTCTTTGTCGTTAAATTCGTGCGACGGGTGCTTGGCAGTATTTTTCAGTGGCTATGAACATGGGCTTTGGGTACTATTCTAGAACAAAAGAGACCAAAGAGACAGGAAAACTAAATATTTAGATCCTGAATTGAGAAAATACGTTTACAAAGACGACTACCGGACTACTACTGGTTTCGACAAAAACCAAATGCGGTACATTTTTAACAATTGATGAACCTAGGTAAAGGGAATATTGGTGTTTTTTGTACTATTCTTACAACTATTCTGTTAGTTTTAATTTTATCAGAATAAAAATTTTGGAGATAAAAGCAAAGGTAGAATAGGTTAAAATGCCTCTGCTCCAAAAAAGAGTATGGGATTTGTAACCAGATAGATGTGGTTTGAGTACAGCTATGCCATTTGCTAGGTATGGGACTTTCAAAGAATTATTTAATCTTTCCAAGCTTCAATATTCTCTCAATAATTGAGATAAAAGACACTAATCACAAAAATATATTGTATGAATTGAATGAAATATTTTCTATAACATGCCTAATAGAATTCAACATATCATACCAAAACAGTCTCATGATAATTATAATAATAAATATTTGCTTTATGAATTTAATTTGCCTATGTTATCAGAACAATTTTTAAGTCTTTTTTCTCAGGGAGAACTGTCTCAGAATTACTGTGAAACAAATTTTGCTGCATCTAATCTTCAAACATCAACTCTGATCTCCGAGATTGTCAAGGTATATTATTCACCACACTTTAGATCACTGTATACCTCTTTGGGAAAAGCCACGGAGTTATTTTTACAAAGCTAATAATAAAAACTTCTAGAAAGAGTGAACAGCTCTGTTGTATAGACTCTAGTCTTCTCCCTAGGTGTGTTTGTCAAAATGAGGCCTTTTCCCACAGGAAAACTGTCAGAAAATCCAGCTACTGTTTAATACCATTTCCCTTTTAGTGGACCATCCATATAAGTCAGAAAATCTACTGCTCACAGAAAATTATAATTACCTAAAAAAATATGGTTGGTGTAAAAAATAACAAATTGTTAGTAAAATTACTGTAAATAATAATAATAATGCCAGCTTACATTTCTTTATACTTTCAGTTACTATATGGTTACATTTATATAACATTCTTTACATGACAAAGTTATAGAGATGGAGAATGGATCAGTGGTTGCCAAGGGTTAGTGCCCAATGTGGGTGGTATGGGGGCCATGTAATTATAAAGTGTCAACATGAGAGATCCTTGTGGTGATAGTAATTACATTGTTCTGTATCTTGACAATTGTAGTGGGTACATGAACCTACACCTGTGATAAAATTGCACAGAACTAAACGTGAACACACACACACATGCACACAAGTGAGTGTAGGTAAAACTTATAAAATCTAAATAAAATTGGTGGATCTTATCAATGTCAATTTTTTGGTTGTAATATTGTGTTACAATTTTGCAAGATGTTACCATTAGAGGAAACTAAGTAAAGAGTACTTATCATCTCTCTGTATTATTTCTTTCAAATGCATGTGATTTAACAATTTTCTCAAAATAAAAAAATTTAATTGGGAAAAATATTGCTTAATGTCTTTTATCGACCTTGATGCCCATAGTAACCTTTTGTGGTAGAGAAGAGATATTTTTCTAGGTCATTTACATACATTTTAATAACGCTTCACTCTCTGTCCAACTTTCAGATAGAATCTTCTGCCTTTTAAATTGCGAGTAACTCGTACATAAGTGCTGGGTCCCCACTTCAAGATAAACAAGTTAGGCAAATGTGGATATATTCGATTTGTCAGTTGATAAATGAGGAAACACTTCTCCAGGAAGAATAGGAGGAGCTTGAGTGAGTACAGTTTCTTGAGCATGCCCGGGGGAAAATGAAGTCATTGTTATCTGATGGGACACCTTGAGCAGGCTGCCTGGCAAGCCACCACCACCGACGACTGTCCGTAATGAGAGTCTGGGATCAATTAAGGAAACGTGAACTTCTAACCTGTGTGAACTGTCACGGTTGAGTCCTGGCCTGACTGATCTCTGAGTTTCCAGAGGTTAATCATAGCACTCCACAACTGACAAGACCCTCCTTTCTTCTTCTACCTCCATTGATGAAACTTGTACCCTCTGAAGCCACAGAGGGGAAGAAGTCCCCTTTCCCTTTATTTCTAGAGTAGGAAAAAGAAAGGTAAATATAGTCTTGTTCAAGGATGAACCTCCCAGGCTTCCATGCAAGGAACACGGGTTCGAGCCCTGATCCAGGAAGATCCCACATGCTGCAGAGCAAGTAAGCCTGTGTTCCACAACTACTGAGCCTGCGCTCTAGAGCCCGTGAGCCACAACTACTGAAGCACGTGCACCACAACTACTGAAGCCCGTGCGCCACAACTACTGAAACTGGCATCCCCTAGAGCCCATGCTCTGCAATAAGAGAAGCCACCAGAATGAGAAGCCCGCACACCACAATGAAGAGTAGCCCCTTCTTGCTGCAACTAGAGAAAGCCGGTGCGTAGCAACAAAGACCCAACGCAGCCAAAAATAAATAAATAAATAAATAAAACATAAACCTCCCTTATCTAGGGCAGTGACTGGCATGTAATAGGTGCTCAATATATTTTTACCAAAGGAGTTCCAGCCCACAGCTCTTAATCTATACACCCGAAAAACAATATATTGATAAACAACAAGGTCCTACTGTATAGCACAGGGAACTATATTCAGTATCCTATGATAAACCAAATGAAAAAGAAAATGAAAAGAGAATGTATATATATATGTGTGTAACCGAATCACTTTGCTGTACAGCAGAAATTAACACAACATTGTAAATCAACTATACTTCAATAAAAAAAGAGAAAAACGTATCTGTCATCTATTAAATGCTTACTATGTATCAGACATTGCCTTTACATTTGTAAGTTCCAGTCATTCCTTTCAAGTGTTCTATACAATAGATGGCATCTATTGTTAATGTCCATTTAATAGATGAGGTCATTGTGGCATACGCAACTTAAACAACTTAACAAAGGTCACAAGGCTGTTAAATGGCAAAGCTGGATGTAAATACAGCCAGAGCAATCACCATGGTCAGACTATCAGCTTGGCTTGGATCTGATAACTTACAGGGAGCGTCCATTCGCTAGGCTGAAGTACGTATTCAAAAGTGAAGGCAGGGCTTCCCTGGTGGCGCAGTGGTTGAGAGTCCGCCTGCCGATGCAGGGGACATGGGTTCGTGCCCCGGTCTGGGAAGATCCCACATGCCGCGGAGCGGCTGGGCCGGTGAGCCATGGCCGCTGAGCCTGCGCGTCCGGAGCCTGTGCTCCGCAACGGGAGAGGCCACAGCAGTGAGAGGCCCGCGTACCGCAAAAAAAAAAAAAAAAAAAAAGTGAAGGCACCATTTTGGTTTGGAGCTTAACCAAAATTCTCATATAAAATTTCAAAAAGCATTCTAACAGCTCTTTTAATGTTGATAATAATCCTGCGAAGTGGAAGTTATCAACCCTAGTTTATTAAATGAGAAAATGGGGTCAACAGGGTGGTCAAGTAGCTTAGAATGATACCCATTTAATAAGTGTTGAACTCTGTCTCCTGAGTTTTATCTTCTAAACCAGGCTCCTGGGTTCACCATGTATTGTTGAATCTTGCATTTCAGGGTCAATTTTGCATCAGCAGAATTTTAATTCAGTTGGAAGGTCTGACTCTGACTAGCTAGGTTAATTAAGTTCCTTGAGGTAAAATTTGCTCATCTATTGTACGAAGCTAGTCATAAAGCCTGCACTTTCTGTCTCAGTGGGTTTTTCATGAAGAAAAGATGATAGAAGTGAAAAGGCTTTGTCAGCTGTAAATTCACAGGCTCATTTAAGTTGCCACTATGATTACTATTTTTCGGAATCATTTTCAAAAATTTTTATTGGAGTATAGTTGCTTTACAATATTTGTTAGTTTATACTGTACAGTAAAGTGAATCAGCTATACTTATACATATATCCGCTCTTTTTTGGATTTCCTTCTTATTTAGGTCACCACAGAGCACTGAGTAGAGTTCCCTGTGCTATAGTAGGTTCTCATTAGTGATCTATTTTATACACAGTACCAATAGTGTATATACGTCAATCCCAATCTCCCAATTCATCCCGCCCTCCCACCCCCCTTCCCCTTTGGTATCCATACGTTTGTTCTCTTATCTGTGTCTCTATTTCTGCTTTGTAAATAAGATCGTCTATATCAATTTTTTCAGACTCCACATATATGTGTTAATATACGATATTTGTTTTTCTCTTTCTGACTTACTTCACTCTGTATGACAGTCTCTAGGCCCATCCACAGAATTATTTTTACTTCCAGGAAACAAATGGGAAGCTGATTGGATTATTATCTGGGGGCATTATACATTCAAGTTTGGATTCATTTATTTATTCATTCATTCATTTGTTCAATTATACGAGACACACTCTACTAGACCTTGTAGAAAATACAAAGGAGTTAGTAATTTATATAAATATTTTCTATCAAATTGTAGTTATACAGAAAACATGTCTTGTTCACCATTACTTCATAACTATGTCTGAGTTTGACTCAGTCATACAATTTCATACAATACTTCATACAAGTTATTATAAACTTACTAATGGCACTCACCCTTAGCATCATCCATGTTTTCTGCACCAGAAACACACACACACACTCACATGCACATACACCCTAACTCGGCAATGGGTATTCAAAGTCTCTTGGATCTCATAGCCTATGTGTGAAGTCAGACAATTAAATCAATTACTGTAATTATAAGGTATATGTGGTGGTGAGGTAAAGAAGTCTGCCACCTCACTGTCTACTACTAAATGCATGACCTTGCAAAATCACTTAGCCTTCGGCTTAACCACATTGAACTAGAAGAACAAGTGGGTCTAAAAAGTAGAAAATTCTATGTGGTGGTGTTTGAAAACAGCAAGAGATTATTTGCAAACAAACCTAACTATTTTCTATTCAATCCAACAGGTGTTATTTTATACCCTCTGTATGGTAGGCACTGAATTTCTTGGCATCTTTGAAAATAACCACCTATTCTCTGTAGGCAGAAATGTATTCTCTAGAGCTGTTTTTCCAATAACATTTATTTTAACAATAATATGCTTAGTCTGCTGTGAAAATACAACTTCACTGATTAGGCAGCCAGCCCAGTCAAACATTGTTTGGGGTTACAATTATAGCTATTTAATTGTTGAACAATCTCATAAGAGCTGCAAAAGAATCTCAGTTTGTTTACAAGCAGCAATTTAAACTTGTTTTTTTTCCCTCTTTATCCTTTTTACTCTTTAAAGGAAAACTCAGGATAAGTCTAGCCTGAAGCCCCAGAGTACAATTAAGTCTCCCACAAAATGCATTGAGACCAGGAGGCTCCCTTTTAGTTAACAGAGAGCTGTTCTGTTCCGAGACCTTTCTCCCTGCTCAGAAAGGGGGTGTTTACGTACAGCTGTGGGGAATTACTCACAAGAGGTTTAAACAGTGGAAAAAGAAAACATCCTCTTTTCTTTTTGGAACCACCCAGCCCACCAAGGTTTACAGGCTTAGCCAATGGAAAGATAGATTACGGTTCACTGAAAGCTTCCCTTGGAAAATGTAGACCCAGACTCTCTTAGGACAGCTACAAGATCAGAAGGGCTGACAGAGTGGCATTAGCAGCTACAGGGAAATGGCAAGACAAATCCTTTGAAGAGACTTTGCTTCAGAGATGGCTTGTAGGTTGTATACTGACAGAGAGCCCTAGTGCCCAGGGTTGTATAAAAATGTGTGACGGGAGTACGAATTGTGCTATGTCCCTTGCAGGGTCATTAAACTCCCTTTAGCCAACAATGAACAAAATCTAGATTTTATTCTTCTTTTGCATAAATGTTGGAGAAAGGATAGAATGGTCTTTTTCAGTGTTCCCTTCAAGTAATTTTTTTTCTGTGCATTTTATTTAATGACTTTGTGCAAAAGAGAAGCAGAGAATTTAACTAAATGAGAAATTTGATTAAAAGATCTAAGAGTGGCCTGCTCAACAACACCTTAAAATTTTAATAAATCAATCACTAGCTATGCTGTTATCACTTCCAGTTAAACATCGAGTTGTGATTTGTGGGGAGTTCCCTCACTTTTAGTTTTTATGGCTTTTTGAGAAGAGAGTCATGGACTAGAGTTCTCAGACTATCTAAGAAATAAGATATATATTAGAAAGTAATAAGTATGTATATTATTTTGAAAGTACAGAGTCAAATTGTAATGCTTTGGGGCACTATATTTTACCTACTACAGTTTTAAAAAAAGAAGAAAGAAAAGAGAAAAAAATAGAGAGAAAATTCTGTTTGTTTCCCGGAGTGGAATTCACCAAAATAACTTCTATGAAAACATCCTTAAATACAGCAGTCACGGCTATATATTTCTGGGGAAAATTATTTAAGGAAAACTTTTCTGTATGCATGGCTTAATTAAACTGAGCTTTGATTAAATATAACAGTTCAGGAAATGATATAACTTAGAATTCCTTAAAACAGAAGCATGCCAGTTTTAAGTATTTTCTTCAAATTGTCATGAAGATATCAACCCAGGGATGAAATTCTTAATTTGTCTCTGTATCCCTGCCTCAATGAACTCTTATTCTTAAAATTCACTACTTCCCATTTGCATGTTTTTGTAGAGTGACATGAAAATAAGCTCAAAATCAATAGATCAAAATTGATTCTATTCACCATTTCTCAGTTTACTTTGAATATTGCCCCCAAATATTTTGACTCAATTTATTCATGGTAAACTCAGTTGCTAGTCTATATAACAGCTTTGCAATTTTAAGCTCTCAAATGATATAAAAAGCGGCTTCTTAGATGAAATGGATTTCTTGTTTGAAAAAGTCTGTCATAGTTAATCTTTTTTTCCCTTAAAATATAACTTCCCAGAATATGATTATGACTATTTCACATGAATGGGTTTTCTTCCTTAGAGTGTGTGCCATTTCTAGGTAGGGATGGCCTGACATCAAACATAATCAGCAATGCTGGCTGTAAAGACCCCATAAAGTAGTTAGGATTTTCCATAATCCTCCGTCTAAGATGACAACAAACACTTGGTTTATATTCATTGAATTCATATTTCTTAAAAAGAAAAGATACGATGCATGGGAAGCACGTGACATAATTGGGGAAGCTCATTTATAAAAACAAATGTAATCATTGCCATGAGATTATTCCATAGAAAATGTTTGGTTTATGTAAACTAGCCGGTAGTTAAAGTAGAGGGACTCTCATTCAGTTTTCTAAGGGAAATAAAATCAAAACCTTAACTTTCAATTCCTTGGGTCTTTTGTAGCAAGAATGAAATAACTTCAAGAGACAATTCTTTCTTCTCTCCTTTCTTCTCTCCCTCCCTTCCTTTTTTCCTTCTTTCATGACAGAGTTTTCATATTTTCAGATGTCCTTGTTAAATGTATTTTTATTTCTCCTTTAAAAAATAGTGTCTCATTTTTTGGTTTTATTTCAATATTATATTTCTACAATGTTGTAGGGTGTAGCTTACCTGGTGCATAATAGCTGCTCAAAAATAATTGCTGAGTGAAAACGACTAACTTAAGTCACACAGACCAATTGTAGAGAATGTGAAAAGTGTCCCCCTCTCTCCAGAAGAAGGAACAGCACAGATGTTCCCTATGTGGAAACTTCCATGGCTTTATCAAGCTCTGTTCCATACCTCCCCATGCGTTTGTGACTGCCCTTCAGTAGGTTTTACATACAGCGTGTCTCTCTTTACCTCTTTGAAGTCCACTGAGGAGCTGAGAAAATCTAGAGAGGATAACAGAAGCAAGTCTTAAATAAAGGTAGCCTTTAGAGCATAATTACCCTGGATTCCATGGGTTTAAAAAATGTCCATTCATGGCTAGAAAATGAACACTATTTACCCAAAAGGTTGCAGCTGTTATATTCCCTTGAGAAAACATCAAGTAAGACCTATCCATGCCAGGTTTTTCTGATTGCCTAACCTCAATGATTCAGAGATAAAAATCCCAAAATAGGCATTTATAAAGGCAAGGATAACAGGAAGAAAGACGCAGAACTGGGGCTGGTACTTGTGGCTGCTGGTTCTTATACAAGCCTGTAAGCTACTTCTCTCCTAATGTTGCCAGTTTGCTTAGGTGATAGTCTTGTGCCAGTCAAAACAGTCGCAGGCATTTCTGTACAATGTATTCTGTTCTGTCCACACTGGGCGCTATTTCCGAAAAACAGAATAACGGAAGCCCTGAATCAAATAACGAAACCAGAAAACTTAAGCCCTCAGATAAAAGAAGAAAACAAAAAGTAACAGGAGAAATGTGTTTTCCCAGGAATGTCCACATCTCTACAGCCCCAGTTTTCAAAAGTGGATTTTCTTTGAATAGGGCTTAGATTTGCCAACAGGCTATTAGGATATAATACACGACTCACAATTCTCCAAGAAAGGATCTAAGGTTTGTTGTACTTTTCCCACTTTCCCAGAGATGGGTAGAGCCAAGAGGAAGGGGTGAAGGAGAGTGGGTGAAAGATTGTGGGAGTTGAAGAAAACTTGCTGGAACCTATCCAGTCATCTTCAAAGGGTAACCTCTTCCAAACAGAGCAAACTTTCAGGGGGCGATTATGCAAAGCCCCTGATTTCCAACACCCCTGAAAACCTGCTACCCCTGTCCATTCAGATTTGAGGATTAAGAAAACTAGGGGAATGAAAGCATCTATTTATCCCTGGTCTATGTCAAGAATTGTTCTTCTGAGCTGGATGCTAAGGCTTTATTGGTGGTGTGATCATCTCTTTTAAATATTTTTTTGGGGGGGAGGGGGAGGCGAGCATCTGTATTATCTGATAGTTCTGTGTTTAATTTTCATCAAAGATGCTTAACTGTGTACCTCCTGGCTAGGTTTCCCTTGCCAAATGATAAAAATCAGAGGTGGAAAAGACCTATTAGGTCATTTCATCCTAACTCCTGCCAGTGAGAATTTTGCCTCTAATATGCAAGATGAGGCGTCCACCCCTTCCCTTGGGAGATTAGCTTCTACAATCCAATTAGGCCCCACTGCCAACACATTTTCCCTGACCTTCAACTTACAATTAATAGCATTGTTCTTAATTCCACGCTCACCAATGAAGTGTTTACTTTCTCTTATTGTTTTCAGATTTTAATCCACTGATAAGTCTATTTTCTTATTCCTCCCCAAATACGCTCATTTATTTTTTTCCTAGAATCTTTAGTTTATTTGTTATTCTTTTGTTATTTGTTATTCTTTGCACAGCTCTGTGTCTCTTTGATACGAGGAGAAAGAAGGCTTCTAATTTCCCAAGCTGGCATGTCTCAGCTGCAGACATGGATGCAGTGGAATTAGGCAGAAACACTTTAATGTTTTCATAAAATTCAGGCTTCCTCAGTATTTTACTCCCATTTTCCAGAGGTGAGTGTCTCGAGATATGTCGGCAATTTCGTGTCTCAGCTTTTCAGATGTGTGTGTGTGTGTGTTGTGTGCATGTGTCCAATTTTCTGCTCTGGAAACCCTGGCTCAGATGATCAGATGAGATAAGATAGGCAGAGATAAGAAGGAGGAGGAAGAATATTACAATAATGAACTTAAGAGACTGAAGAAACTCAACCACCCACCAGAACACCTCACTCCCTGAAGAACAGACCCTCTCAGGCTGAGACGAACCATTGTGAACCAGTGTCTCCCAGCGCACACGTATGACAGACCTCTCTCTACAGCAAGGTTTGCCCTTCTGGGATTTTATTTCTTCGTGCCTTAAGGCCCTGGCTTTGTTCCTATCTTGCCTTGTCTCCCTCTTCTGATTCTCTGGCCTTATTTTGGCCAGCGGATTGCATTCATCTATCCAGTTCACCATGTAGCTTCAGTCTCCACCTCATGACCTCCTCTCAGCCTGCTGGCCTAAGGGATGAGTCCCTCTTTCTTTCTTTCTTTTTTTTTTTTTTTGCGGTACGTGGGCCTCTCACTGTTGTGGCCTCTCCCGCTGCGGAGCACAGGCTCCGGACGCGCAGGCTCAGCGGCCATGGCTCACGGGCCCAGCCACTCCGCCGCATGTGGGATCTTCCCGGACCGGGGCACGAACCCATGTCCCCTGCATCGGCAGGCGGACTCTCAACCACTGTGCCACCAGGGAAGCCCGAGTCCCTCTTTCCTGATCCTGCCCTCGGACTAAGCCCTCTCTTGCTGCTCCTCCCTTTTCTGAGGATCCAGTACAGACACCTGCCCAAATGCCATTTTTTCCCTCTACATCACCTGTTATTTCATTGTCAGGACTGCCTGAATGCAAATTTACACTCAGCTCCATCACAGGCCGTAGCCCTGACTCAAAGTAGCTTGCTTCTATGGTTCCTTAAGGGAGTTTTATAGATAACTGACTCTCAGAAATGTAAGAAAAATTCTTAATGTGGTCTGTAAGGCCCTAAAACCCTCTTGGCTAGCATCACAATCCAATCACGTACCATTGACCCCTCTCACTCTGCTCCAGCCACATTGGCTTTCCCTCAGTTCCTTTGCCGTGTGAGCACCAGTCTTTTCCACATTGGGGTCTTCATCCTATTGTTCTTCCTGCTTGCCTAAGTGTCACTTATTCATCCACAATGAATGTCACAGCTTACTTGGAACTTAGACCCAAGTACCCTCCCCTGGACCAAGTTAGGTCCTATTGTTAATACTTCATCGCTTAGCCTTATACTTGCATTGAAAGCACTTACCAAAAATTGTGAACATACGTTTACGGATATTTTAAGTTATTTGACATTTGTACAACTCTATAATATGTGAAGACAGGCCCACGCTTACTGTTCATTCCTGCTTGTGCCTACGATATCATAGGTGCTCATTCAGAAGATCAGTGCAACCATGACAGCAAAGACTAGGAAGCAGAATAAAAGTTAACAGTCAGCCGTCCCATGATTGATAATCAATTACTTGTCTTTATTTATTTATTTATGGCTGTGTCGTGTCTTAGTTGCGGCACACAGGATCTTTCGTTGCGGTGTGTGGGCTCTTTGTTGTGGCTCGCGGGCTTCTCTCTAGCTGTGGCGCGCGGGATCCAGAGCGCGTGGGCTCTCTAGTTGTGACACGCAGTCTTAGTTGCCTCGTGGCATGTGGGATCTTAGTTCCCCGACCAGGGATCGAACTCTCGTCCCCTGCATTGGAAGGTGGATTCTTAATCACTGGACCGCTAGGGAACTCCCTCAATTACTTGTCTTAATCTAGATGATTCTGTTATTTTTCTTCATACTTGTAAACATATAGTTTGGCTTATATTAAAAAAATTGACATTGCACATATCTATATCAGGTATTGTATTAGTAAGGGTTTTTTTTGGTTATTTTAATTTCAGGCAAGAGAGAGCAGCTGTACTATTTTTACTCTAAAAGGGACTTTTCAGGGGAAAATAGGAAGCTCGTATAATTAATGAGAAAATGTAAGAGTATGTCTGGTGCACAGATAGAAACTAAAAGAGCATAGAATCTAGGCAGTAGATGCAATGCTTTCCTGCATTGCCCCTGTACCACTGCTCCCAGACACCACTGAAATCTCGAGCACTTTTATTGGCTCCCACCACAGAATCCTACACCAGCTGTCAATGAACTCCAACCATCCATTTGTTTGTGACAAACCTAAGATTCAAAGTCCTGGATTAGAGAACTGCTGGACCAAGGACTGGTTAGGACTGTGAAGGCATTTTGAGGTAGAGATGCTCAGATTTAAAACTCCTCCCACAATGAGTTATTCCTCCCAGTTGAGGGGAGACAATGATGGTCATCTCTCTGGCAACCAATCAAATCAACCAACCAACAAACCAACCAATGGCAACTGCTAAGTCATAGATATTACTCTTCAGGATGTGCCATTCCTAATGCATGAGGCATCACCTTGCTTCCTGGTCATCTCCTCTGTTGCTTTCCAAATTATTAATTCTGTGGGTCTTCTTTTCTAAGAGTCTGCATTTCTGAAATCTGTTGCTTCTTCGAGGTATGAGGTTGACAGCTTTCAATTATTCTGCAGTTTCCTTCAACAGCACAGGTTGTTATGATATTATCTTAGGCTGAGTTCCCAAAAGCTGAGTCTGAGACCCCCAGTTCTTGTGAAAGTGTTATTATCGGTAGAAAAGCCCATAAAGAATGGAGGAGTGAAGCAGGACAGAGAAAGGGAAAGTGGTGAGCCAAAAAGCCATCTCAGATGAAGTCCAGCTTGGCTTGATCCAGTGAGGGAGGTCTTTGAATCACTAACCGCTTAGCTGGGTTGCCTGCTTGAGGCAAGGGGTAACCCTTTATATGCCACACCAGCCAGTCATTGGCTTTGAGATGCCCCCCCAGGGGTGGGCATAACTCTCCAGTTGAAGCAGCTGACTGTTAGGGGCACACTCTCCCGAGAAAGGGGGCATCTGAGAGCTATTAATAGTTGACCATCACAGAAGATGGGATGGGGGGGTACCAGCCGTTTAAGGGGATCTGAGAGGGACATCACAGTATTTACTCCAGCACTCTTCTATCTAACCTCTGTTGGATTCATTAATTTATTGTTTGTGTTTGCAAACAAATCAGCAAAAGAGCAACATTATTAAATTAACCCTGAAACAACCCCTCCAAACAACCCTTTTCTTTTTGACTTTGCCAAGGTATAAAAAGGTTGTGGTAATGTTATGCCCAGCTTCTGGACAGAATAGACATAGTTCAAACAGCTGAACACTAAGCAACCCCAAACATACGGACACTTAGAAGAACACAAATCAATAACTAGACTATGATTTCATTTTTCCATCCAGATGTTGACTGCTAGGCTAAGACATGAATATGGCAAATAACAGACCATGTTACCTTCCTGTAAAATGAATTGGTCCTTGCACATTGGCCCCCAAACACTAGAGTTGAGATTTATGATTCAGGAAAAATCTATGATGATAATATTATTAATAATAATGAAAATAATCATCCCCAAATTTTAAGTCCTTTTTATACATTAAGTGATTTAATTACCCCCAATACTTTATGAAAGTGTAGGTATTATTATCCTCATGTAACCCTTGAGGAAACTGAGGCACACACAGGCTCATAACTCAATCAAGGGCACACAGCTAGTAAGTGATGAAACAAGAAGGATTTTTTTCATTACTGCTGGGTGTGTCAAAATGACCTCAGCATTTTCCAGCAGATTGCAGTTGACTTTGATTCTGAATTAGATTTCTTATTTTCAAATTAAAGTATTGAAATCTGAAAGAGTAGTAACCCTCTGCCCTTTGGAGGAAAATATATGCTGAATGACTCATCAGCAGCAGGACAAGCTCTAACCTAGCGGCAGTGGATGCTGCATTGAACATATTTCTCTCTCTTTTATTGGATTTGTCTCATGCTTACCACCGTGAACACACATGAGTGGTCCATAAACCAATATTAAGCTAATTAATTGGTTGAGCCAGGAAATGAAAATTAATCTCATCAGTACTGACATCTGTCATTTTTTTTGAATTTTATTTTATTTTTTTATACAGCAGGTTCTATTAGTTATCTATTTTATACATATTAGTGTATGTGTGTCAATCCCAGTCTCCCAATTCATCCTGTACTTAGCTGATACTATGCAAGTGTGGCCAAAAAGTTCGTTCGGGTTTTTCCCAAACTTTAGTAATGAAGAATCTATTTTGCTACTTGTTTTGGTTTGTCTCATATCTTTTCTTCCCTTTTTTGGTTGGAGATCACACATCCCACATTACAGGTCTGGACACATCACAGAAGTTGGGCCAGTCACAGTATTCCATCCACCTGACTACCACTGATTGGGTCAAAAATGAGCATGTGACATAAGCAGGACCAATCAGATTTCTTCCCCAGGATTTTTCTAACTGGAATTAGTTGGATACAACTCTTTTTCCTTTCTACTCATGAAATTTATGAGAATATAAGATCAAACCTGGTTGTAGTCTTGTTTTTAACCTTGTGAGGATGGTTAGTTTGAGATAATATAGCCCTTTGTGAAAAAAGGCAAATATAGAAGACACTATAATCTACTGGTTTGAATCCACAGATATAAACTCATTGGTGTTTTTTTTAGTGTGTGGTTTGCTTAACTGAAAAGGAATTTTTTTGTCTTACACGTCCTGCTTCTTGCAATCAAAGTGTTGTGCGTAATACATATGTCATTACTGATTCATACAAAAACCCCCTGAGTTAGGTATTATTATCCTTATTTTACAAATATGAAAATCAAAGCCCAGCAAGCTGATATCATTGTCCCAAGTTTGTATGATTAGTCAGTAAGGGGCAGATGTTGGATTACAAATTTTCTCACTTCCAAGTCATTAGCTAGATACTATAACCCTCAGAGAAAATCTGCATTAACTTAAAAAAGTTCAATTGTTGATCAACACCTACAATATCCTGACATGAATCACAATAGGGATTTTACACATATGACAATGTGTATATCTTAGCTCACGGTTGTTTATTTCCTATAGTTTATCCAGGACTTTTGGTTACTTATTCTGTCACTCAAGATGGTGAGTATAAATATAATGTTCAGGGAATGGAATAAAATAGAATAATAATAAAAATTTTTAAATTTTTGAAGAAATAATTTTATCCATGCATGTAATACCATACAATATTGGATTTGGGGCAAAGAAATAAAAATGCTGACTGAAATATGTGCTTTCTCATAACGTTGTTTACAAATCTGAAAGACTTGGAAAACTGATGGTTTTCTACTGATTCTAATGATGTAGTTAGTCAGAAATATATGTTATCAAACCCTAAGACACCTCACATATTTTATAATCTAAGAAAACCTGGCTAATGGATGTTTTCATTCTTTTACTATATGACACATAGAAATGAAGAAATCGTTTTTTTAAATTATAGGATAAGAAAATAAGAGACATGCTCAGTTTTATGATGACTTCACACAGATAGAATGAGAATTATTTGTATATTTTATCTTCTATTTGTATCATTTATTAAAGTTTATCTGAGAGCCTTTATGAATGCTCTAAGACCCAGTCTAAGTTTCACTGCCACTGAAATGTCCACCCAAAGATCTCAGGAATTAGTTTTCAAGAGTTAGGGACATTTGGAGAGGTAAAAATTCAGGGAAAATTACTATATATGGGAAAATATAGAGTGGGAAAATTCTACTCCATTTATGATCTTATTGACTTGCCTTGTAATTGATATTTATCACATTTATTCAAATTAGTATTTATTGAGCACGTAATACGTGCAAGTATTATGCTAAACACTAGAGTGATATAGGTGTGATGACAGAACAAGAGTGACATACATTGATGTGAAAAGGTACTTTTTTTTAATTTAAGGAAGCTTCCATATACATCTCTATATATGCAGAGATACAGTCATACAATTTAAAGGTGCCACTCTTCGTCCTCTGAAGTAGCCTTTTAGTTACATGAATGAATGAAGGGATGTACCAGGCCCTTCAGAACATCTGTAAAAGGAACATTTTTTTGTTTGTTACAGGGTTAATATGAAACTGTATCTATGATTTAATGTTAGAAAAACTTCTCATGATGGATGGGGTTCCCCAATTAAAAAGACACTGTGATGTGTAGGGAACTCCCCATAAAGCAAGGGGTATGTGTCCTGGTGGCCTAAATTTAACATAAGGCCAAGAGCCAGAGAAGCAAGGTCACTTCCAGCACAGCATGTAATTGTATCTTGAGATGCTGAAATAAAAGAGTGATGTGCCCATAATAAAGATCTAGGACAACAACTGTAACATGGCATCAGTAGACAAGCAACATTAGACTAGACAGACATAATATTTAATAGCTGCATCACACGACAGTGAAAGAAGCATGGAAGCTAGTGAACTTATTGAAGTTTTTAATGTTCTTTTTTTCCCTCTATGCCTAGAGGATTGGTCCTCTCCATAGAGAGCAGACTATACTGTCCAGGATTTTTGAGTAACTTGAAGGATAAGGAAGGGGTTAAGATGGAAGCCTCAAGAGGAAGAGACTAGGCTTCTTAGTATTAATGGCAGAGTGATGACCAAAGGATTAATTAAAAGTGAAATATATTAGGAATGAGGATAACCACAAACTAACGGAATTAGATTTTGTTAGTAACATGTAAATGTCTGTTTATGTGGTTTATCAGTTAGCTTTCACTTTGTGATAATACAGGAACAATCTCTAAAGCTCAGTGGATTACAGCAATTAAGTTTTAGGTCTCCTTTAAATTCCACGTCAGGGCAGGTCAACTCTGCTCCAGTCTATGGCTCTCCACCATGTGTCTTATTCATTTTGGGATGCAGGCTGAACGAGCAGTTCCTATGTGGGCAATGGCGATCATGTGGCAGTTCTTAATGTTTCTTCTTACATGACACACAAGTCGCTTCTGTACACTGTTCATTCACTGGTCAAAAATAGTCAACTGGCCAAGCCTCTCTCAGTGGGGTAGTAAGTATGTTCTTCCTACAGGGAGTCCATGCAGGTCTCATGTCAAGAGAAGGGGATATGCATTATCTTCTTAAAAAGAAGGCAGAAAATAATGGGGACAATAATACAATCTACTACACATGGAATCTAAACTCTGGAGAGCTCAAATAGTCAATTTTTATTTCCTTTTTGCTGCATTGCATTATTATGAAAAATAGAAAGAAATCCCTTCAAATTAAGGATATACCACTTTTAATGGATCTGTAGGATGTGGTTCAGGAGAAACATGCAAATGCAACCCTATATCCATGGCACAGTTGGATGACCTGAGACCTGTCATGCATAAGCTGTAAGATGATGGTCCTCCTAGACATTCCAAATCTCCATTTATGGTTACCAGTGTCCAAGGTGGTGAGAGAGAATGTCAGTTAGTGTGCTTGCCAATGAAGATGAGGTTTAGCGAGATGAGAATTCTTCACCACAGGTGGATAAGAGTGATTCACAAAGTAAATGCTGTGGCTTATCTGCTCTTTAGTGAATCAACACCAACCATTCCAGCCAGATAGATTTTTATAATATTGTCCATAAAGGGACATAAAAAATCTATTGCTGTATCCCCAGGACTTAGCAAAGTTAATTGGTACACTGTTGGTGGTGAACATATTGTGTTAAAATAAATTAAATTGTTCTTAACTCTAACCTTCAGAGAAGCAAGAACTGTGGAGATTTAGTAACAGAGATAAGTGAAGATTTTGTGTTTGGATGAATAAATAAATATTATAAATGCAGGTAAAATACACTTAATTAACTTACCTAAATTTGTTCTGATTACCTTGGTAGATACTTTTCTTATATTGGAAAACAGTTTAGAGAGTCATAGCATTACCAAAAGCTGTGACAATCATGAGAGGAAAGTGTCAAGGCTTTGAAAATCTCCAAATATTCAAAACAAATCTTAGCAAAAAATTTTCTGTACAAAATGTAATATATGGGAAAAAAATTAAGAGAGCTTTTACATTCTTAATGGCTACATAGATATATGACATGTATGTGATTATATAATTATATACAATGACTATGTATAACCATCTATAAAAATGTTAAATTCCATTCCTATTAAATCATATTTTTATTAAAAATAGTCTCATTATTCCATGCAAATGGAAATGAAAAGAAAGCTGGAGTAGCAATACTCATATCAGATAAAATAGACTTTAAAATAAAGAATGTTACAAGAGACAAGGAAGGACACTACATAATGATCAAGGGATCAATCCAAGAAGAAGATATAATAATTATAAATATATATGCACCCAACATAGGAGCACTTCAATACATAAGGCAACTGCTAAGAACTATAAAAGAAAAAATCGACAGTAACACAATAATAGTGGGGGACTTTAACACCTCACTTACACCAATGGACAGATCATCCAAACAGAAAATTAATAAGGAAACACAAGCTTTAAATGACACAACAGACCAGATAGATTTAATTGATATTTATAGGACATTCCAACCAAAAACAGCAGATTACACTTTCTTCTCAAATGCACATGGAACATTCTCCAGGATAGATCACATCTTGGGTCACAAATCAAACCTCAGTAAATTTAAGAAAATTGAAATCATATCAAGCATCTTTTCTGAACACAATGCTATGAGATTGATTAGAAATCAATTACAGGGAAAAAAACCACAAACACATGGAGGTTAAACAATATGTTACTAAATAACCAAGAGATCACTGACTAAATCAAAGAGGAAATCAGAAAATACCTACAGACAAATTACAACAAAAACATGATGATCCAAAACCTATGGGACGCAGCAAAAGGAGTTCTAAGAGGGAAGTTTATAGCAATACAAGCCTACCTCAAGAAACATGAAAAATCTCAAGTAAAAAATCTAACCTTACACGTAAAGGAACTAGAGAAAGAAGAACAAACAAAACCCAAAGTTAGTAGAAGGAAAGAAATCATAAAGATCAGAGCAAAAATAAATGAAATAGGAACAAAGGAAACAATAGCAAAGATCAATAAAACTAAAAGCTGGTTCTTTGAGAAGATAAACAAAATTGATAAACCATTAGACAGACTAATCAAGAAAAAGGGGGAGAGAACCCAAATCAATAAAATTAGAAATGAAAAAGGAGAAGTTACAACAGACACTGCAGAAATACAAAGCATCCTAAGAGACTACTACATGCAAATCTATGCCAATAAAATGGACAACCTGGAAGCAATGGACAAATTCTTAGAAAGGTATAAACTTCCAAGACTGAACCAGGAAGAAATAGAAAATATGAACAGACTAATAACACGTAATGAAATTGAAACTGTGATTAAAAATCTTCCAACAAACAAAAGTCCAGGACCAGATGGCTTTACAGGTGAATTCTATCAAACATTTAGAGAAGCGCTAACACCCATCCTTCTCAAACTCTTCCAAAAAATTGCAGGGGAAAGAACACTGCCAAACTCATTCTATGAGGCCAACATAAGCCTGATACCAAAACCAGACAAGGATACTACAAAAAAAGAAAATTACAGACCAATATCACTGATGAATATAGATGCAAAAATGCTCAACAAATTACTAGCAAACAGAATCCAACAGCACATTAAAAAGATCATACAACATCACCAAGTGGGATTTATCCCAGGGATGCAAGGATTCTTCAATATATGCAAATCAATCAATGTGATACACTATATTAACAAATTGAAGAATAAAAACCATATAATCATCTCAATAGATGCAGAAAAAGCTTTTGAAAAAAATTCAACATCCATTTATGATAAAAACTCTCCAAAAAGTGGGCATAGGGCTTCCCTGGTGGCACAGTGGTTGAGAGTCTGCCTGCCGATGCAGGGGACATGGGTTAGTGCCCCCGTCCGGGAAGATCCCACATGCTGCGGAGTGGCTAGGCCCGTGAGCCATGGCCACTGAGCCTGTGCGTCCGGAGCCTGTGCTCCGCAACAGGAGAGGCCACAACAGTGAGAGGCCCACGTACCGAAAAAAAAAAAAAAAGTGGGCATAGAGGGAACCTACCTCAACATAATAAACGCCATATATGACAAACCCAAAGCAAGAATCATTCTCAATGGTGAAAAACTGAAACCATTTCCTCTAAGATCAGGAACAAGACAAGGATGTCCACTCTCACCAATATTATACAACATAGTTTTGGAAGGCCTAGCCATGGCAATCAGAGAAGAAAAAGAAATAAAAGAATACAAATTGGAAAAGAAGTAAGACTATCACTGTTTGCAGATGACATGATATTATACATAGAGAATCCTAAAGATGCCACCAGAAAGCTACTAGAGCTAATCAATAGATTTGGTAAAGTAGCAGGATACAAAATTAATGCACAGAAATCTCTGGCATTCCTATACACTAATGATGAAAAATCTGAAAGAGAAATTAAGGAAACATTCCCATTTACCATTGCAACAAAAAGAATAAAATACCTAAGAATAAACTTACCTAGGGAGACAAAAGACCTTTATGCAGAAGACTATAAGACACTGATGAAAGAAATTAAAGATGATACAAACAGATTGAGAGATATACCATGCTCTTGGATTGGAAGAATCAATATTGTGAAAATGACTATACTACCCAAAGCAATCTACAGATTCAATGCAATCCCTATCAAATTACCAATGGCATTTTTCTCAGAACTAGAACAAAACAATCTTAAAATTCATATAGAGACACAAAAGACCCCAGATAGCCAAAGGGGTCTCGAGGGAACAAAACAGAGCTGGAGGAATCAGACTCCCTGACTTCAGACTATACTACAAAGCTATAGTAATCAAGACAATATGGTATTGGAAGAAAAACAGAAATATAGATCAATGGAACAGGATAGAAAGCCCAGAGATAAACCCACGCACCTATGGTCAACTAATCTATGACAAAGGAGGCAAGGATATTCAATGGAGAAAAGACAGTCTCTTCAATAAGTGGTGCTGGCAAAACTGGACAGCTACATGTAAAAGAATGAAATTAGAACACTTCCTAACACTTTACACAAAAATAAACTCAAAATAGATTAAAGGCCTAAATGTAAGGCCAGACACTATAAAACTCTTAGAGGAAAACATAGGCAGAACACTCTATGACATAAATCACAGCAAGTTCCTTTTTTACCCACCTCCTAGAGAAATGGAAATAAAAACAAAAATAAACAAATGGGACCTAATCAAACTTAAAAGCTTTTGCACAGCAAAGGAAACCATAAACAAGACGAAAAGACAATCCTCAGAATGGGAGAAAATATTTCCAAATGAATCAACAGACAAAGGATTAATCTCTAAAATATATAAGCAGCTCATGCAGCTCAGTATTAAAAAAAACAAACAACCCAGTCAAAAAATGGGCTGAAGACCTAAATAGACATTTCTCCAAAGAAGACATACAGATGGCCAAGAAGCACACAAAAAGCTGCTCAATTCTCACTAATTATTAGAGAAATGCAAATCAAAACTACAATGAGGTATCACCTCACACCAGTTAGAATGGGCATCATCAGAAAATCTACAAACAACAAATGCTGGAGAGGGTGTGGAGAAAAGGGAACCCTCTTGCACTGTTGGTGGGAATGTAAATTGATACAGCCACTATGGAGAACAGTATGGAGGTTCCTTAACAATCGAGAAATAGAATTACCATGTGACCCAGCAATCCCACTACTGGGTATATACCCAGAGAAAACCATAATTCAAAAAGACACATGCACCCCAATGTTCATTGCAGCACTATTTACAATAGCCAGGTCTTGAAAGCAACCTAAATGCCCATAGACAGACGAATGGCTAAAGAAGATGTGGTACATATATACAATGGAATATTACTCAGCCATAAAAAGGAACGAAATTGGGTCATTTGTAGAGACATGGATGGATCTAGAGACTGTCATATAGAGTGAAGTAAGTCAGAAAGAGAAAAACAAATATCGTATATTAGTGCATATATGTGGAACATAGAAAAATGGTACAGATGAACCAGTTTGCAGGGCAGAAATAGAGACACAGATGTAGAGAACAAACGTATGGACACCAAGGGGGGAAAGTGGCGGAGGGGGCAGATGGTGGCGGTGTGAAAAAAAAAAATCTCATTATCCAAGTTAATTATTTTTCTTTTTACCTTTTGCTAATATTTGATCACTCAGCTATGAAAATTTTGTGTTGACCAGAGCATTTACTAAAACAATCTTACAAATGTATTTTCTTGTGTTTGGAAAGAGCATATAATGGACTTCCTCATGTTAGTGATCCTTTCTACCACCACCGTTGACATCACTCTCTTTAATATATAATACTTCTCTTTTTCTTATGAGGAAACCTCTTTAAAGTTTCTTCACTTCCTCTTAATGTCTGGAGATATTTTGTTTGAGTCTTTGGTTGTTTACTGTCTGGGTCATTGTTTTTTTCTTGACGTAGAAGATATTTTCCCAACTTACTGCAGACTTGTGGCCTTAGAAATGGAAATGAAGGAAGGCAATGACACATACAGAAGTGAGGGCCTCTGGCTTAGCTGGACTCTCTCTAGTAAAGCAACTCATGCTTGCACATCTGCCTCTCTCCTGACTTACAATTAGTTCATAGGACACATCATTCAAATTTGTGTCCCAGTAAAATACCCATTACCTATGACATAGTTACCAGGCAAGAAATGTGATCTTCAGGGTTAAATCTGCAGCTAGCCAAAGCCACCCACTATGTAGATGTCCTAAAATATCACTAATGATGTGATATTTTGCTCAGAGAACTTCTAAATGAGATCTTGACATGAATTTACATACACACATGTGAGACTGTTGGATCATATGAACTCTGTCATTCACTCACTTATTCATTTACTCACTACTTTATCCCTCACACTTTTACTGTTACCACAAGATCCTAAAATTCCCATTGAGATAGTGCAACTGCAGAATGCCTGAAGATTTGAAAAGGCTTCATAGAGCACTTCTATGTGTCTGGGCTAAAGTAAAGGTCCTTGTCCCCAACCTCGCAAAAATTACACCATACGAAAATTTGTTTCTGAGTATCCAACCTGCCTTCATTACACCTCCTTGTTCCTTTTTAATAATCTAATTAAAACCCCTGAATCTTGGTCAACAAGACCCACTCTGAATTGCTGTCTTCCTCATGCCTTCCTGCCATGTATACTTCTGTAGTATAGCATTTGGAATTTCACTGATATCAAGAACAAGATTCAATGTTGTACTATTTATCATGCGGGTGTCTGACCCATGCCTTTTATCCTCATTTATCTTAAGTTAAAGACCTTGAAGCAGTGTCAAAGAGGTGGGAAAGGTAGATTGGTCTTAGGTCTTAAAAGAGAAACTAAAGTGAGGTTTGAACATAAACTTAAGCTTGTAGGTTTCAGATTCTAGGAAGCTTCCAGGAAATGGGGAGTGAAATAGGGCTGCCTACCTAGTAAAGGATCCCAAGAACTAGACTAAGATATTATAATTGTTTGGCTATCCTTGGATCAGATGAGCATATGTGAACATTACTGACTTCTTAACAACTCCTTTCTTCCCTTCACCATAGGCTCTAACTCCTAGCTGCCCATTTATTGGGCTCAAGATATTGGTGTGTCCGTCTTTAGAGAGACCTCTTTCCTTGTACTACCTTGCCCTCACCTGGATGACACCCAACACTTTCTGCATGTCCCCTCTAACGATCATGATTTCACCTCTGAGCCAGGCAATGCATGCTTTGTGACTGTCTCAAGTCCTCCAGTAGCTGGGGGAGCCCAGGGAAAAGGGCACTGCTTAGGGAAACGATGATCATGAGTCAGCAACCTGCCTGTCTTCCTCATGGTAAGATTTCCAGGGAAAAGCATCAGCTATAAACTAAGTATTTGTGGCATGAATAAGTTGCACAAGAAAGAGTTGATGAGAAAAGGTCCAAGAGTAGAACTCAGTAACCTTACGCATAGAGGTAAACTGGTTGCTGTTGGCTGCAGGGAAAGGGTTGATAGTAGGGGAAAAGGTCTTCACGCTTGAGAGAGAGCCGAGGATCTTAGTTTTTAAGTGTTTATTCTAAAATGTTTTCAGTGTGAGTGCAGTATCTTTATGTGTTTGTGCTGACTGTGTTTAAGGTATAAAATCAGATCTTTTCTTTTAGGAGTTACCTTAGACTTCATCTTGTTCAATTTCTCATCAACACAGAAACCACCAACCGCAAGGGAACCCTGACACATTGCCCTTCCTCACGTTCTTCAGCATCTCAAGTGGCAGACAATTATTGGGGGCAACATTTCACATCTCAGGCTATGCCTGTTGTTCTAATGTCCTTTCTTCTGTTGTACTGAAAATTACAAGTTGAAAAGCAACTAGCACAGGAGCTGGCATATAGAAGACATTCTATGTCAATAAAGGTTGCTGATTCCAAATCAGAAGTCCTGCAACTTTGATTTTTATATTCTATGTCTATGCCTTTTATCCTCAAATTACATGATATCATGAAGTGGGTAGACCACGAAGATCTTGAAGATGTAACACAATAAAAGGAACAAAAATCAACACCTTGGTTCATCTGCTTTACATCAATTGAATCAATTAATGTGAACAGCTTATCAGTTTTATCAACTGTCCCATAGCACCAAAACTAGTGTGTATACATTTACAAGTGCCAGTTTCACTGGGTTGTGGTCGTATTTGATTATAGTCATTTTACTTTGCTTACCTATAAATTACGGTTGTTGATTTGCTAATAATTTTATACAATTAGAAAAGCCACTGTGTTGGAGTATTTTCTAAATTGTCAAAAAAAGAGAGATCACATTATGCCCTTTTTAGTTTGGGATCTAGGTGCATTGGATTCGTTAAAATACTAGAAAGTTCTGAGTGATACACAGGGCAGTTCTAAGCAGACGGCTTAAATATTCAGAAGCCCCCTACACTTCAGAACAAACTAGCCCTCAGCATTTTCACCTCTGTTCTTTCTTTTTACCAGAGAAAAACTACTGAGCATCTTTGCAGGGGGATCCTTTTCTGGTAAATTGTAGACTGAAAACCATTTGTATTTTTGTTTTGAGATTGTTTGGCATCAGAGCTCCAGTTGCTTTGTATTGATCACTAGGATGTATCTGGGAGAGTCCTGGATGTGTCCAAATTATTATCACCAATCCTCTGTGGGTTTGCTCTGACGGCTTCCATGTGGGCTCTGGAGAAGGGCTGGATTGTGGAAAGATTATAAATATGAACCTTGGGTGGAGCCCAAGTCCTCCAGATGTTACTGCTTTCATATTTTCAATGTGAATTCAGGGACCTACCCTCCTCTCTGACGAAGATAACTAATGCCTTTGGCCTCATAGCATAGTCAGAAAAATGTGGTCATTTGAGGGGGAATGTCTACAAGCAGCTCTTCCTTCCACCTACCCTGTGGCTAATAAGGATGATAAGCCTGGGCTTCTCTTCTCTCTGGTCAACTTGGACATTCTAATGCCACGTCTGAATGTTCATTGCTTTTGCTGTGTCAAGGATTTTGGCTCCATTTCTACCTACCCTTCTATGAAAACAAATAAGAGGCTTCTGACTGGACAAGAAAATTATCTGAGGAAGTAGCTTATCAAATGAGTCAAAGTGTGTCTGACTAGAACTTCCTCTTGCTGTTGGCATCCCTTGCATCTGACATAGTCAGGCTTAGTGGTGGTAGGAAGTAGTTCAAGCTAAATTTCTGTGGTCACTCTTTCCATTTTCAGGTGATAGGTCACTCAGTGTACATGGCGATGAGCCAGGCATTTTGCTTCTCTTTCGACATCATTTAAGTGTATTCCTTCTAAGACACGTTTCCTACCCAAATGGGAAGATAGACAAAACATAAAGGAATCTTCAGCCACTGGTTGTTTGCTGTGGTACTGAATTCAGTGGGGGACTTGGTAGAATGAAGGGGAAACTTACCAGGAGTCAGTGGAATTCTACGTAGTCTTTTCTTTACCTACAACTAGCTTTATTTCCTTTAAAATATGATGTATTTCAGTGTATTCAGTCTTCGGATCCGAAGGAAGAAGTATGATTCTATTTTCAACAGGCTTTTAATATGTGCACCTCAATGAACCTATACTTTTTCAAAAGCTATAAGCCTATTTCAGCTATACTTCCATTGTTTAAGAAATAGAGTCCCTCTTTTTGTATAGATCAGTAGATTTCATCTTTTCTGCTAATCAAACACATCTGAAGGATATCATGCACTCCCTCTACCCCTCCCCCACCAGGCTATGGCTTATGGCAGTGAGTTTCAAATGGAGTGGCAGCAAGGCAGACACTCCTTTGAAGGATATATCAGAACTTTGGGGGACACAGAAATGTCTATGTTGAAGTGAGAAAAATATCATTTTGCCATATTTTGTATGATTTGGAATGTTTAGAGATCATCAAAATCTTCATCATTGAAGTTTTTTGTATAAGTAAATTATAGAACATCTATATAATTCTATAAATTATTTGTACTACTTTTGACTATTAAAATGATGCTTATATAGAACTTTTAGTGGTAAGGAAAAAAGGTTAATAATATAAAACAGGTTATAAAAATAGATATAAAATAAAGGTACATATTTTCAACTTGATGTCACCTAGATAAACACAAAAAAATAGGAATAAAACTGGAAAGAAATGTGCCAAAAATAACAGTAATGCCCTGTGTTTGCTAGGATTATTGATATATTTCTGCTTCTTTACGATTTTGTTTGTCTAATTATGTACAGTGAGCAGATATTATTTTGATAGTAGAATAACACAAAAATGGAATAAAATGAAAGAAAAGAGTACTTGAGGCAGAAATGGAGGTCATGAATTCTGTTTCCCAAGTTAAATATTTAGATATTGGGGAGGTTATCTCACTTTGAATAAGCAGGGCCATTGACAGATAACAGGTATGCTTGTACCCCAAGAGCTTCTTGAATTGTTTCCACCACTCCCTTGTATTTAAGCTTCCCCTTCAAAGTCAAGTAGACACAGCTCTGTTTGCAGTTTAATTTACTTTCATTCCTATATTGAGAAGAGCTCTCTCACTGGAAGGAGGTTTTCAGAAGTCTATGGGTATCCTTCATGTTCTCACACTCTCATCTTAAGCTGCTTTTTAGCCATTGCCTATTCGTTGCATGAGGCAGAATACTTAAAGATAGCTTTGTCTGCCTGTTCCCGTTGGTTGGCAGATGCCTCTGAAAATAGACAGAAAAGCTCATCCACTCTTGGACCGTAAGCTGGCCATTCATGTATTGAAGTCACTGGAGGCTGATGTAATGATAGCAACCATTCATGTTGTCAGACAAGAGAACTCTGTATGAAGCACAGAAGACTAGGGTGATTTTAACTGGCCATTCCTCACATGGAAACAATGTCGTAGGACTCTGATTGGCTGAGCTTTGACAGTTTTTAAAGGAAATGTGAGGTGGTCTGAGCTAGTACAATGCTTCCAGAGCATTCCTCCTTCCACCTAATAAGTAAAACTTCGGTTTCTAATTTCAGTGGCCTTTGGAATTAAGTGACCAAGATATGTGGACTATTATAAAAATCAGTCATGATAACACTTATCAACTTGATGAAAAGTCATCATGGAATTTTTTAAGCCCTGAGGTCAGTACCCTCAAACTTGTCTTTTTCCCATTTAAAACTAAAACCACCATTAAAGAAAATGTTACTGGCAAAAATGTGAGTACTGGGCACTGTTTTGTGTCTCTGGATCAAAGGCATACAATGTGGTGATTAAAAACATGCTGACTCTAGAAATTTGGGGCTTAATTAATGAGTTAATAATGGGAACAGAGCTTCTTTTCTGTAGAATTTAAAATTCCAATTATAAGCAATTTTGTTTTTGGCAGTTCATCCACAAAAGATCTTGAGTAGATTGTTATTAAATGGCAGATTTATAACAACACCTGGGATCTGTAGACTGTCCAAGGAGGTAACAGGAACCTGGATCTCATTCACATTTCCATGGGAGAGGTTGTGGACAGATACTTTTTTTTTGAAGACAGTTTTCCTGAGTCTCATTTAGCAAATCTGTCATCAACAAAGTACAAAAGAGATTTAAATACTTATTAGACAATGCATTCAGCATGTGAGTCAAAGTATAAATGGTCTTAAGTAGTACCTGTCTGATAAATTCTTCCCTTTATAGATCAGGAAATTTCAACTTAAATGGTCTGGCTGTTGTCTAATCTCTATTTTTTATGTAGTAGCTGAACTGAATTAAGACACAATTTTCTTAAGATTATGCTGATATATTAAGCTTTACTAATGTTCGTTTTCTTCTGTTTTCCGTAGGGTTGATTTTGTTGTCTCATCTAAATAAAGGTGGTGATGTGGCAGGCAGATAACCAGGTGGCTTTGAATAACTGTGGACAGTCACTTCATCTCCTTCTGGCTTCCAGTCACCTTTGAACTCCCATCTCAATCCCTCTTTTTAAGAGGTAGCGATGGAGGCAATTAAAACAAAATCTGTAAACAACATAGTTGAGAATAAAAAGAGAAAGGAAACATCAATAATTTCCCATCTATTCTTGAAATATATATATATATATATATATATATATATATATGTATATATATTTGTGGGGAGGTCTGTATGTCAGGCACTGATTTGGGTACTTAAGGCTATTGCAGTGTATTAAACAAAGCTGGCACTATGCCCAGAATGCTTCCAATCAAGCACTTGAGATGGACATTCAGATGTAAGTATAATGATCTAATTACAGTTTGGATAAGGTGTAATATCATGAGATGTATAGTTGTGCATTTGTCATGATGCTTTTAGCTGGAAATGACAGAAATACAATTCAAACTGGTTTAAGGATAAAAGAAAATTCTTTGATTCCCAAACCTAGAAAATCTAAGGGCAGACTGGCTGGATCCAGGAGCTAAACTTAATCTCTGTTTATCCTCTGATGTGATTACCTCATATGGAATAGATACTAAGCTCTCTTTCTCCCATGCTCATGCCCCAGTTCATATCCTCATAATTGTTAAGTCCAGCAAGAACATCTTTGTTTCCCATATTTCTAAAATATTCAGAGAATCAAGAATCATTGGCTCTGATTGGCCAAATGTAAGTCAAATACTCACATTTTGAGCTCCAAGTAGGGTCAGCTTTACCCTAAAATATAAACTAAGAATAGGGACTGTATTTTTCCTCAAGGAAGATCAAGATGCTATTATCAGAAATGGGAGAAATGGCCAATGCACAGGAAAGCCATAATAGCTGTCACCACACAGAGACATCTGTTAGAATTTTCACTCTGCCAATGAAAAGATCTAAGAAATCTTTGCTAATTGTAACTCCAAGAAGGTGGAAATTCTTTACAGCAGCAATAGAAAATGAATTCAATATGCTTCTGGACAAGAAGGAAAAGTGTGAATTAGAAGGAGCTGAGTTAAAAGAATGGAAGGATTTCAAATGAGAAAGTTTTGTAGTGATGCTCTGTATAGCTCTAATTTTAGTCTTATCTTGTTTAAAAAGAAAATGAGTAACTGTCTATTAAGCTGGGTAATGCTGAGCCAATAGAGTCCAGGTCAGTCTCTAAGTTACAGTCATAGTTTGTGGTGAAATAAAGAGACAGTGAAAGGCGAGAAACGGAGGATATAAAATCAGTCACATGAGTAATCATCAATCCTGCCAGCATATGCCTAGTCTTAGAGTCAGACCTTTTATGATTTGAAAACAGCTCTCAATTTTTGCAAGGCTCTCTTTTATGTCAAACCTCATCAGATGTATCGGAACTTAAAAAAAATTAAGAATGATTATATATTACAGAGGAACAAAGCAACTGGCCTATTTAAAAAAATTTTTGTTGATTGTTTTGGCTAAAAGAAGGGCCTTTATGATATGGCAGATGGCTCCATCATCTGCACTGAGAAGGATTAACTGAATAGGATCTCACAGTTTTGCAAGTAGTTGTACTGCAGGATGAATGTGAAATATGCCTGCCAAGAAGTTTTGCTTTAATAGCCCTCACATGCACTAGACATTTCTATCTGCAAAGGATGTTTATATTCACCTTGGGCTGTTTCCAAGGTTTTACACTGGGTATCTCTTGGATATAGGCCTTCACTTAGAGAACTCTTTTCTTCTTAAGAAGGAATAAAAAATCTTCCAACATGAAAAGAAGAAAACCACTAGTGAGACGTCATGCATTTTTAATGATGCCCTGCAATCACCAACCAACCACCACACCAATGCCTGGAAATGAAGAAATTGTGTCATGTCTAAGATAAATCAAAGCACAATGTTAGCTTCTAGGGAATAACAACCAAAACACATCCAAATTTTGAAAGTTGAGAAACCTCAGCTACTAAGTTCCAGAGATTCTTTAGATATGTAAATAATATCAAAGGAGATCGGAAATTCCAGTTGTCTTTTGCAGTATCCTTGATCTGATAGGGATTTCCTCAAGAGCTTATGACTGTGAAGAAGTGCAGACAGACTTTTCTCTCTAGAACTATTGACAAATGCTCTTCCTCACAGACAAAACATCCAGGAGAATCTACTCAAGTTGTGATCAAGTACTAACTCTTAGGAAATGGGTCTTCCTTACCATTTCCTTTATTTTTTAGCAAAATTTACCCACCAGTCCCTTCATTCCATTTAACTGTATTTTAATGAAAGCTCTATAACAGATTTGAGTCTCCACTCAAAAATGAAAAAGAATCATAATTTGAAAGAAGTGGGGGAAAAAACTCAATAATTCTCAAATCAGTGTTCATATTTGACTTATTATCATACTTTATAAACTGTAGCGAATTAGATATTTGGTAATTCTTTCTTTTATTCATTCATTCATTCATCCATTCAAACAAGAGCCAATCATGCAAAGAACTGGGTGCAGTGTCCAGCTAAGGAAATAAACAGAAACAACAAAGTTCTAAAGGAAGAAAAGCTTTTACAGGCTTGAGGTACCAAGAGAAGACAGGTGGCCTTCTCAATGTCAAACATCCAGAGATTTGCAAATATCTAAATGTTTTAAAAACACTATGGAGCTCCCATATGCAAATTATTTCTATGAATTTACACAAAGGTTTAGTTATCTTTCATTAACTATCACCTCCCTCTGAAATTGTAATTGGCATTATCTTGTCCACTTTCAGAGTTCCAGATCTGGAGTTAAACATTTTATGTAATCCAGCTTCTTTTTGCAAAAAAAAGAAAAGTGAGGTACAGAAAGTCAGTAGCTTATCAGCTACCATCCATTCAGTTGCTCAAGGCATTAATCTAGAATTCATTTTTTATTTCTTTTTCTCATTACTCTCACGTCATCCCTATTCTATAAGTCTTGTTCATTTCTCTCCATCTCTACTCCAGTAAAAACAAATACCAGCTCTCAACTCATCCACTGCATTAGCCATTCTTGTCTTCCTACATGCATTCTCAATTCAGAATCTTCATAGTGATCTTTAAAAAATGCGATCACAGCATTCCAGAATCAATGCATTTCTTTGTAGAAAGAGAAAGAAATAATAAAGGTATAAAATTTTCAATTCAAATAGAAGATTATATAATTTTTAAACTCTAATTTTGTATTTGTATCTCTTGACTCTTTACACTGAAAATCTGATACTTAATGATTCCTGATACATTCACTTATTTGCTTTATATATGTCTCTGTATGTGTTTCCAAATAACATTATCTATATTATTACTGAAAATTGGACTGCTGAGTGCAAGGTATGACTCCTTTGTTATACTTTTTTGTCTTTTCATATATCTCATCCAAGCTGTATAGTCAAAACATTGTCTTTTTAAATCACTATGATTATATTTTTAATTTGATTATATGAACATAGTAAGAGGATTTGTTTTTGTTTTATTTCAATTTTTAGAGATGCCTTTTTTTGATGTAAATTTTGTTCATTTAACTAGTGAAATATTCCCATGGTCTCACAGGGCTATAAAACAAGATTAAGAGAAGTGTGTCTTTCTTCCCTGTTCCTTCCCCTCTTTTCTAACCTCTCCAGTAGGTAATCATTTTTTTATTAAATTTTGGTTGATTCTTCCATTGTATCTTATTGAAAGTAAAAACTTAAAAATGAATATATTGTTCACATTCCTTTCTGTTTTTTGGTTTTTCCCTTGATGGTCTATGCTTGTGTAAAGACAATGAAGATATAAGACATTTCTTTATATCACAGTATATTATAGGTGGTAGATATACAATAGTATATTCAGTTCGATGCATGATGATTCCTGATAAACATGTGAGTGATTTTCATTATTTTACAATTAGTGCTATAACTACATGTATCATTGAGCATGCACCCTTTCATAGGTTTGCCAAGGTATCTTCAAGGTAGGGCCCAAGAAGTAGAAATTCTGCATCAAAATATAAATACATATGGAATTTTTCTAGATATTGCTAACTTCTCATTCATTAGAATTGTGACATTTTGTAATCCTACTAACAATGTATGAGATTTTCAGTACCCTATTGCCTTAACAAATATGTCTTCAAACATTTGGACTCTGTTGCCAATCTGTTGCAAGGGACATGGTATCTCAATATAGTTTTAATTGAATTTCTCTTATATAAATAAAATTATTTCTTTTTCAAATGTTTGTGACCCATTTACATGTCTTTTTATGAAATGTCTGTTCATATCTTTCACTCATTTTCTTTCAGATTGTTTTTTCTTCTCAATATTCAGAAGATATTTATATATCAGTGAAATAGCATTTTATGATATAACTTTCACATATTTATTCCCAGTTTGAGAATTGCTTTTTTACTTTTTAATTTTTTTTTTCCATGGAAAGTTACCTTTTAAATTTTATGTACTCAGATTTATCAAACTTCTCCTTAGGACATCTAGATTTTGGCTATACTAGATCATTTTTTCTATTGCCTGGATTATAAAGGAAGCCATCCATGTTTTACTTCAGTATTTACATAGTTTTAGTTTCTTTTTTTCAAAAGTTCTTTCAAATGAATGTTGTAATCAATTTGTGTTGCTCCAAGGACATTGTCATCGGGATCACATTACACTGAGCAATTAACATAGGGAGAATTGTCATCTCTATTATGTTGAGGCATCCTCACCAAGAATATGGAATGCTTTTCCATTTATTCAATTTACCTCTATGTCTTTTAAGTGTGTGTCTAATACAGGTTTTCTACTTTTCTTTGTAAGTTTATGCATTTGTTTTATTTCACTTCATTTTATATCCTTATTGAAAATTAGGTTTGCTCTTCCATTATTTCCTCCATCTGACTATGTTCGTATATGTGTAAGTTTCTCTATGCAAATTTCATCCCTCTACTTCGCTAAATTGTCTTGTTTGTAGTAGCTTTTCTATTAAGTTACTTTGGTTTTCCAGATTTATAATTTTCTAATCTGTAAATACAAATTGTTTCACCTTTCCTTTTCCCTCTATTTGCTTTTTATAACATAACCACATTAGCTAATTCCTTCAATACAATGTTAAATAGTAGGGGAGATAATGGGCAGTGTTGGCTTGTTCCATGATCAGTATCCTGTGGTTTTATCTCAACACAGCTTTGGAGGCAGCAAGGTGAATCTTGGACTTTGGACTCAAGCAGTCATGGCTTTAAGTTATGCCTCTAGTACTTACTGGTTCTGTCGTTTTAGGCAAAGAGCTTAAACTATGAGTTTCAGTTTTCCCATCTGTAAAGTGGGAATGATAACTTCTGAATTGCCTTTGTGTTATGAAAACATATTGCAGTGACTAATACAGTGACTGATGCATGGTAGACATGACTAATACTATGACTGCACGTCAATAAATGGCTGTTCTCTTTTTTTTCTTCTATTTTTGGGTTCTTTCTGAATGAGCACTCTGTCACCTGAGGAATCCTCGAGAAGGCGAGCAGAGATAGAGTAGCCTAGACTGAAGACATTGCCACACTCACAGTACTGAGTGAGACTGGCATGGGAGGCACAAGGAAACCAGGTGCCCAGAGCTGAAATTTCTAGGTAGCAGGCAGTCAAGTGCTTCAAACAGCAAATAGGTGTATCCAGCTTCCATGAAAAATCTGGCTGTTATCCATGCAGTGCCCTCTGGTGGTTAGGCTAGTACCGTAGTTTAAAAAACTGTCATGAAACAGATGAGTAGTAAAAATAGCCAATATTTAGTCATTACTTTCCATCTTCCAGGCCTGCCAAATATTTGACGTGTATTCTCTCATTTTAGTTCTAACAAATTCTATGAGATATGTATATGTTGGCCTTTTTTACAAAGGAGGATATTGATACTTACAGAGGTTAATTAACTTAACCCAGATCACATAGCTAATTACTGGGGATGCAGGGATTCCACACCAGATATATTTGGTTCTTATCTACTCTGCTATTCTGTACGTAACTGTATAAAATATGAACACAAGACTTAGAAGCACCTTAGAGAGCAAGTCCTCCCCCACAATGGACAGGTGAATAAATGAAGGCCCAGAAAAAGAGTTGCACAGTTAGCCATTAAACAACCTGAGCTAAATTCCTGGGTTCCCTGACGCCTAGTATTTGTTCTTTTGATTGCACAAAAGCTGCCTGGCCTTATTTGATTTAATTTGCCTCTCTTGTGATGGTTCGACATTTCCCCAGGGTAGTAAGAAAGCCCTACCTATCCTTACAATAAAAAAAAACGGGAGTCAGAGGGAATAATCTCTACCAAATTTGACAACTCATTAACTATACTTTACTGAAGAGATTTAATTGCTTGCCTTATATCCTGTTTTCAGTTTTCTTCTCCAGTAGCAAATATCAATTAAATTCTAATAACAAAGAGTCTTACTGCAGTTGACAAATAATCCTTTTCAGGAGAATTGCCCTCAGTGACTCTCCACAGGCAAAATTTACATTCTTTCAGCCACAATTCTTTGCTGCTCTTTCCTCTAACATCCGATGTGACAGGCCTGCCAGGACGAGAAACAGGCTTGCCCTTTGAGGGCATTTTCCCATATAATGAGGCGGCCCCTGCAGAAATCACTCTGCCAGTGGTGACAGGTCACTATAACTCCTGAGTGCTGACCATACAGCTGCCTATGATTTACCCAGCTGACCAGCATCTGCATGGAACCGATTTCCTAGAATGATGCCCTGATTTTGCAGTTAAGTTGTTGACAATAGAACAGTTTACAAACAACAAAGAAGAAAACTAGGTTCCCTGATCACAAGTCTCAGGGGAGACAATTTTAGTTCCTTTTTAGATAAGTTTTGGAACAACTGTCCAGAAGACACCAGCATCTAATCATCAGTTATATTCACGCAGAGACTGGTTCTCTAACTGGCCAAAATATGGTATGAATGACCCAGACAGGAGGTTGACTAGATGATTTTCAAATTATTTTCCAAACCCTAGAGTATAGGCTTCTTTGATTTAGTCATAGTTTTCCCTCCAATGTCTATTGCTCTTAATTCACTCTAAGCAATAATATACTATGGTTACCTAGCCATAGACTTCACAAATTATAAATACAGTGAAACACTACCATAAATTGGGTGTACATAAACCCGAGATGACCACTGATGGTTTTGTGTGAAGCACAACGTTTTGTAATTTTTGATGTTAGGCAAAGGACAAATGTTAGAGCTCATATTTCCAGGGAATTTATTTGCGTGATTATTAGACAGACCACGTGAGTTCATAGTGGTATGAGAGACTCAATATCTCTTGCACAAAAGATATGGGAAAAAATGTGACGATTTCCAATATCTCTTTCAATTTTAGCATTCTATGTTTCTAGAAATGACTCAGAAGATCATTAGTTACTAAGTGAACAAAGGTAACAATAAAATCTATACTAGATTAAGAGTTATGAAATCTGTTTAGTCTCGTTCTTATTTTATTCTATGTGCATATAAATCTTATACACTTGTTTTTATGTCATATATGAATATATATATATATGTGTGTGTATATATATATATATTTTTTTTTTTTTTTAAGAGACCTAATCATGTTATATGAGGAACAAAGGGATCAGTTGAGGGTAGTAAACAAAATGAAGAGGAGACATAAAGATTATATAACAGAAGCTTTTAAATATAGAAAGGTCTGTAAAGGTCTGTCATGTCAGTGGGACCCAACTTGTTTTATGTGACTCTAGTAGATATAGGGTTAGGAGAAAAAAAGTCCCTGTCAGTGTAACACACTTGCCATCAAGTTGTTTGAGAGTAGCATAATCTACCTCACTTTTCAGTGTATTCCATATCAGTGAAAGTTTCAGTGTACCCTTGATGTTTGAGCAGAATATTAAATAAGGGATTCAAGGATCAGGTTCATTGCCACCCTGCATTTTGTCATTCCACGAATCTACTCCTACACTCTCATTTGTGAAGTAGCATCAATGAGTCCATTACTCTTAGAGAATCTCTACAAACCAAACAGATGGGTCGTGGTCTAATCTTTGATAATTTGTAATCCCTCCTGTAGCTACTTCACATCGCAGAGAAAGAAGTTTCCCCTAAAGGAAGTCGCCTTGGGATTAAGCTCCACAGAACCTGAGGCTCCACAGCCAGGGATCTTTAATTCACTCCGCCTGGGTAGAGTCACACTTCATCATGCCACTAAGTGAAGTGATACCTACCACAGTCAGGAAACTAACTGGGAAAGTATATCTGTCAGAGCCTCTAGCCACCCAGAAGGAGCTCCAAGAATCTTAATCCTTAGTGAACCATGAAACTCTGGGGCAGGCAGTTTACAGTTGGAGACTTGTTTGCTTATGCAAATTCCCTCATAAATCACCTCATCCTCGGCTAAAAGGCTGAGGCTAAGGCCAAGGTGCCTGTGCAGCGTTATCACCGGGTCACAAAGGCTAAGGGTTTACGGGGCAAATCAGCCATGAATTGGTTCAATCTTTTAAGTTACTTTAATTCCCATTTTCCAGAGGAAGAAACCAAGATCTCAAATATAAAAGACTTTCCTTAGTCATAAGAATTTGTTGAGACAGACATTCTGCCAGCCGATGCTCCGTTTCCTCTCCAACCAATCTGCTGAGATCAGTGACTTCAATTCCTGTTAATGTTTCAAAAGCCTATAATGGTGGGAAGGACTGTGACATTAGGTCAGAGGATAACCCCTCACTCCCTCTAATCGCTGACTGTGTAGTTGTGTGTCACAGGCTGTTGCTAAACAGTCATAAGGCATTCCTCCACTCACGTCATCAATTCCACGTTTCCTTGGTGAGGAGACACAACATGTGTTTCTTGACAAAATGCTTTCTGTTTTAAGAGTATTTAATGATCTCTCTCTGCTGGCTCTGAATGGTAATAACATTTTAGTAAATCAAAAGGGATAGGTGATTTTAAGAGGGATGGGAGCTAGTCCAAGGGAAGAAAGAGAAAGAGGGGAATAAAATACTGAAGACACTTCATTATAAATCCTATCGGTAACATTACAGCTCCGAATTTGTCTCAATACACATACAAGTTTATGGGTGCATTTGAGTTCTATCTCTCTGATACACACTAATCTTGCAGGCTTGAGAATCCTCTACTCTCCATGAGGCTGAGTTTTCTAAGCTGAGAAAGGGGCTAATGTCCCCTTCTTCCCAACACACACAACACGCACATGTGTGTATACTCACACAATCTAGGTGCATGTGAGGACTTAATTAAATAAGACAGCGTATGGAAAAATTCTTCTGAAAGTTATCAAGTAACATCCATGTAAAATAGGTAATTATGTGTGTGAGACTGACAGAGAGGTGGGAACAAATACTGGTCACCACAAAGAGTCATCTCATGGTAACTCTGGAGGCTGTCACCACCTCAACCTGGACTCATTTGGGTTATATCATCTTTACTCCATCACTTTCCAGTTATGTGGCATCGAACAATTTATTTAAATTCCCTAAGGCTCATTTTAACCATCAGTAAAGCAGAGGCAACAGTCTCTTTTCTGTCTACCTCCCAGGGTTCTTGGAAGGAAGGGGTGAGGCAAGAGATGTGAAATAAAATGCTTTTAAACTTGAAACCTAGATTATGTCCACAGTTAAAGGAATATATTATTATTTCTGAACCTTAGGCTCCCAAAAAAGGCACTGGACCTCCTGGTTCTCTGGCTGGGGAAAGATGCCAAGAGGCGGCCTCCCAGGAACTTTCTAATCTGTTGCTTGTGAGGCAGTAGGAGGCAATGATTAAGATAAGGACTCTAGGGACATACTGCTTGGATTTGAATCCTGGCCCTGCCGTTTTCCAGATGCATGACCTTAGGCAAACATTTTATTTCTCTGTGCCTCAGCCTTTGTCTATTAAATTTGTATAAAATATAAACTCAGAGGGTTGTTTTGGAGATTAAATGAGCTAATTCATATAAAGAGCTTAGAGCCTCTCTAAGTCCTAGCTACTGCTCTAAATGTTCCCTTTCCCAGGCTCAGTCCAGTTCACACCTCCCTTCCCCAGGATTAGCCTCAAAAAACGTTTACCTCTGGGACCAGGGAACGGAAAGGCAGGTTAATCTTTATCCCTTAGTTTGCCTGCCAGAATTTGCCTCATTGAAGGGCTCTGCTTGGTCTTGGAGGTTCAGAAGTTTTCGTTGCAAATTTCTCTAAGCCAATTTGGCTGTTGTCAATTCTTGAGGGTTTTTTGTTTGTTTGTTTTTTAATTTTTTTAGTTAAGTAGATTTCGGGGATACGTTAGGGTTGTGGGTCTTTTCTTCATGATTTCACTATTAGCTTAAAATAAAAACAAGTTCGTCTGGGCCCCAATTCAGCTACACATGTTGATACCTATTGGCAAACAGCAAAAAGTCATATAACGTCTTGTAAAAGTTCAGTGGAATCCCGGTTCTCTGTTGTTTCAGGTGATCTAGGAGCAGCTTAAATAAAAGGGTCACCTGAGATGAGTGTGACCATATTCTCACTGGGATATGGACAAAAAGTCTGGCTGGAGTCCCATGAATTGTCCAAATCCAAAGTTGGACAGAGAAATTCTTAGAAATTAAGCTTATGGTTCTGTTCTATTCAGCTACAATATTTGTAGCCAGTCCACATATATTCAACCTCACTAATTTTACTGATACTCATTTCTCATACCCATCATGCTCTGGTTTCACCAATTAACCCCCCCCCCTTTAACATCTATTAGTTTAACCACTATATTTTTGGGTCTCGAATGGAGATAAAGGGAGTTGACACCTGTGTGGTGGCTGCCTCTGAGGTAGGGTTTATGATCAAAAACCTGGCATGTAAATTCCCAATTAGATCAAGTAATCAACCCTAGAGTAGAGATTAGATAGCGATTCACACACATGCAAGCACGCACACACACACATACTCACACATACACTATTTTGGCTGAAGCAATTTTCTCAAGTAAATTACAGACCATGGATCAATTATGGTGGATATAGCTCATATATTTCAGAAAATGAGTGTACTTAAGTCATTCTGTCCAAGAATTTCTCAGAAAGCTTCTTCTGGCTTTTTGGCCTAATCATCATCAAAGAGACACTGGTTGGAAAAAATCCAAATTCTCTAGACAACTTCCTCTAACTCAAGAATTAAAGTCATTCCTTTCCTTCAGGCACCATTAGCTCCCGCCAGACTGTTGCTCATATAAACCTGATGCCTTCTAATCTTAAAATTTTGTTTCCATTTGTTCTTCTATTTTGAATGTCCTTTTCTACTCATTCAACTTGCTAATATTCATCCATGCTTCCCATACCTAACTGATACCTCCCCTTTGACAAAACTTCCTGATTCTCCCAACATAAAGCTCTCACTTTCCTAAGACACTTACCTTTTAAACTCTAATTTAATTTTGTATTTGCTTCTACTAGACTGTAGGTTCCTGAGGGCAGTAGGTATATCTGATTCATCACTGTAGTCACCACAGTAAAAATATAATGCCTTGGTCAGGTTAGCCAATAAATAATTACTGATGGAAAGGACCCAGTCTTGGTGGAGTAGAAAGAAAACCTGAATTATTTGAGTGGTGACTTCCCCACTCATCAGATGAGTGAACTTGTGAGAATCATTGGTTTTTCATCTATAAAATGTGATTATGTCCATCTGACTTATTTCAGGGTTGTTATAGGAATCAAATCAAATGAGGATATGAAAATGCTTCATTCATTGTGAATGTATTACTGGTTCAAAGGATTCTCCAATTCACAGAATTCATAGACTCAAAGGTTAGTTAGGAAACCAGTACCATTTAACAGATGAGAACAATGAGGTCCAGGAAGGAAAATGGACTCAAACAGACTAAAATTACCATGCAAATTCTATGACTTCCCATTCAATGTTATGTTTCTTACAGTTTCCTCTTTTGATCTAATATTTTCAAAACAATCTGGTATCCAGTTTCTAAGCAATCAACCAAAATATATGTGCTAAGTTTTAAGAAAAACATGGTTCATTTGCAGTATCTTTAGTCGACCACAGCAAATGTGATATTCTGATAGCTTATTTTCCATAGAAAGCATTTTGAAAGTGAAAGTGTCAACAGACTGAAGGAGGGCTTTCTCTTGATTATATTATCTCCTTGATCATTTCTTCTTTCTCTCTTTTGCTCTAATATCAATGTTTAGGTGTCACAGATCTTCACTGACTTTCTTGGGGGTCTCATTCCATATCCTCGTCATCCATTTGGGCCAGGTCATATCCTATGACTCAAAGAAAGCCAACCCTTCTTCCTCACAGGGTTTTTGTGTTAACTAAATTTTATATATATATATATATATATATATATATATAAAAAATATAATTTTCTAATTGTGCTATTTGACATGAAAGCTTAGTTAAGTGCCAGATGAAGATGTATTAGGGCTCGGTGGTCTTCTATTTTATTATTTATTTATTTAATATTTATTTATTTATTTATTTGGCTACGTCCTGTCTTAATTGCTGTGCGAGGGCTTCTCTGTAGCTGCGGCACATGGGCTCTAGAGTGCGCATGCTCAGTAGTTGCGGCGTGCAGGCTTAGTTGCCCCGCAGCATATGGGATCTTAGTTCCCCAACCAGGGATCAAACCGCATCCCCTGCATTGGAAGGTGGATTCTTAACCACTGGACCACCAGGGCAGTCCCTTGGTGGTCTTTTAAGTCAAACAAGTTTGGTTTGAAGCCAGTATTCACCATTCACCAGCTGTTGGCCTTAGGCAAGTTAATCAACTGCCTATATCTCATTTTCCTCATTATGAAATTAAATTTAAAAACAGGACCTAATATTATTGTCTTGAGGACATATGTATAGTTTCTAGTTGCATTTAGTAGGGGCTTAATGAATAGCAACTGCTTTTAACGTGCTATATACTTGTGAAGGTTTTTGTTTTTTTTTTTAATCATTATGTCTATACCTCTGTCAGCTATGAACAAGACCAGGGATTGGACTCTCCCATTTACTGCTGTTTCTGCATGCACTAGTATAATGTTGACATAGATAATGCTTACCAAATGTTTGGTGCACCAGTGGATGAATAAACACCTGAGAGAACTCATAAGAGAGGACTTACCTAACTCCTAGTCTAGTCCTTCACATTCCAAATACATCCTGGCTGTCTTTTGACTCTGACACAGACCAATTCAATGACTAAAACAGGATCTACTGGGGATGTGAAGATGCACTATTCAAATTCCATTTTTTTCCTACAAAGCCTGACATCCAACTCACAGTTATTATCTTTCTCCCATTTTAAGGGAGAGTCTTGGGGATGGAGAAGATAAGGTGAATGTGCATAGTATTTGAGCCCTCAGCATCATTTCTAGAAGAGGAAACGACACTGAATCGCTTCTTCCATGAATACCTTTCAGCAGGACTAAAGTAATGTGGTTAGCTGCTACCAAACAATCGACTTCCAGACAATGAGGGTTTCATCTCCTTGCTTTCCTCACAGAGAGAATGTGAAGGGTGGCCCCATGTTTCCTGCTGTTAAGTGGAACTTAAGTGGAAAAGAAGAGGAACTTTATTTCTGAGCTGATAATCAGCTAAAAAAAGGCACATAAAATCCAGAAGGGGGATCAACTGGAGCTTTAAAGAGGCTCAAAAAAGGTCTATGTTTCAAGGCCTTTACAGGTTATACACGATAATAGGCAAAGTTTGAGGAAAGAAGACCAACCAAATCCAATCTCATTGTAGTGTAAAATTTATGTAATTTAAAACATGCTTTAAAATTATATGCTGATACTCTTTCTCTGAATTTTTTCTACAAAATAAGCTAAGAAAAATTTCAAAATAGCACAGGTCTCAAAGTAACTTTCTGCCTTGGCCACACATGGAAAAGAAATCAAGGACATCCATGAATAGTGACCTTTTGGTCAGACCATCTGCCCCGGGATGTGGCATCACACGGTGGAAAGTCAGACATGGCAGGTGTAAACAACTGACTCTGCCACCACTATGTATATGACCTTGGGCATAATCACCAACCACCTGAGTGATGGTGTTAAGCTTCCTAATGAGAGGTCCCTGCTTTTGTCCTTGCCCGTCAGTTCATCCTTGGCATAGCAGCCAAAGAGATCCAGTCAAAATGCAAGCCAGATTGTGCCACTCTGATGGCATGACCTCCCATCTCCCTCAGATTCAAAGCCAAAGTTCTTACAATGGCTGATAATGCCCTGCATGATCTGATGCCCTCGCTGCTTCCTCTCTAACCTCCTCTTGTACTTCCCCTTGTTCACTCTGCTCCAATCAGAGGGGTCTCCCTGGCATGCCTCAAACATCTGAGCTATTTGTAATGAGGTGGATAGACCTAGAGTCTGTCATGCAGAGTGAAGTAAGTCAGAAAGAGAAAGACAAATACCGTATGCTAACACATATATATGGAATTTAAGAAAAAAACAATGTCATGAAGAACCTAGGGGTAAGACAGGAATAAAGACACAGACCTACTAGAGAATGGAGTTGAGGATATAGGGAGGGGGAAGGGTAAGCTGTGACAAAGCGAGAGAGTGGCATGGACATATATACACTACCAAACGTAAGGTAGATAGCTAGTGGGAAGCAGCCGCATAGCACAGGGAGATCAGCTCGGTGCTTTGTGACCGCCTGGAGGGGTGGGATAGGGAGGGTGGGAGGGAGGGAGACGCAAGAGGGAAGAGATATGGGAACATATGTATGTATAACTGATTCACTTTGTTATAAAGCAGAAACTAACACACCATTGTAAAGCAATTATACTCCAATAAAGATGTAAAAAAAAAAAAAAAAAAAAAAACATCTGGGAACCCCCCAAGCTTGGAGATTCACAACTGCTGTTCTCTATGCCTGTATTGCTCTTTCCTCAGATACCTAAGTGGCTCTCTCTTTCAGGTCCTTCAGGCCTTTATCCAAACGGTGCCTTCTCCGTGAAACATTTCTCAGCCAGTCTATTTAAAATCACCATCTTTCTCCACCATGTACTCTCTCTCATTCCATGTTGATTTTTTTCCTTCTTATCTCTTATCACCACCCCATGTGCTCTATGTTCCTTATCTCATTTATTATCTGTCTCTACCCATTGGAATGTAAGCTTTATGAGGAGAGGACAGGGAATTTTTCCAGTTGTGTTTATTGATCAATTCTTATTTTCCAGAATGAATGCCTAGCAAGCACATGGTAAACATTCAGTAAATAGTTAATGAATGAATGAAGGAGATAATGGATTAATTAAACATACTAAGATTCTCTAAGACTCGTTTCCTCATTTGTAAAACAGAAATAATACCTCCCAGCATAGCCCTATCACGTCCTAGGTACCTAATTCATTGCAAATCTCTTCTTTACATCCTGTCTCATATAAAAATATTTTCTATCGTCTATATCCTGAGGATAGAATTAACAATAAATTTCTACTTATAGCACCAGCATTCCAATTCCACAGTCCCACTATCATGATTTCATTTTGCAAATTACTGTGACAAATAGACTATTTCCGGTGCTCAGGCCCTTTTACAGAATAAATGCCCAATAAATATTAGTTTTCTTTTTTCTTTCTCCCTTTATGTTTTATGTACATAAATACTGTCTCAGCCAACAAGGTCTTTTTAAAGATCCTTTGCTTACCTTGGTAAAATCCAAAATACCACAATTCAAACACTAAGCAGAGACTCAATAAATGTTGGTTTAAATACATATAAAATATCAGGACCTTAATAACAATTTTCTCCGTCCAGAAATGCAGATGCCTTAGCTGCCTATTTCCAGACAAGAGTTACTTTTGGGGTAAAGTGTGGACCCAGCTAGAACAGCAATGATTTTGCCATATACACCTCCAGGTGCTTACATCTCTGAGAGACAGTGAACAAAGGCACAGCAGGCCCTTGAGCTGCTTTGGTTACATTCTGCTTTTCAGAGATCTTTGGTGACCACATGCATGCTTCAGTTTATTTATCCAAGGCTGCTCTTGCAGGCCCAGACCAGAGAAAAAGGGGAGGGTGCTGCCAGATGTGTTAAGGAAGGCAAGTGCCTAGAAAGCCTTGGTTTGGGTTTCAGCTAGTAATTATAAAATGCTAAGTATAATCTGGGGCACTCCAGTTTTCCTTCCCAGACCACAGAGCCCCGGGGGAAAGGAGACCATAATAAATAAAGGTGCCCTCTCAGCACTTGGGGAAGTATTCACAGAATTTCAGAGAATTTTTCATGCAAGAATCCAAACTAGAATTGGGTCACAGTTGGTGCGCGCGCGTGTGTGTGTGTGTGTGTGTGTGTGTGTGTGTGTGTCTCCTACATAACAATGGGTGATAAAAGCAAAATTGTTGATAAGTAAAATCCCCAGCTTTGAGGCCTGAGTGATCTGACCCACACTCTACTCCGTATGGGGTCCTCTTTCCAATAGGACAGATATGGAAATTGTTTAACAATGGCTATAAACTTCCTTTCTGTGCTGCCCTGGGGCTAAAAGCACAGATGAAGCAGATACAAAGAGGAGCCCTCAGGGAGAGAAATCTTCAAGGTATTATTAATATAGAGAGAAGCAATTATCTGGGTGATACAAAGGTATCAGATTGGGAAATGGGCAATTATTAAAGAAAAAAGTCTCCTTGAGATGTGTGTAATTAAAAATGAAGAACTAAAGATATGTAAAAATTTCAGTGACGCAGTGCTATAAAATAATTAGTGTATTTTGAATACCTAACTGCTGTATGGCTGGCCCTGCATGAGACATTCTATGTATCATTATGTCAATGAATCACAACAGTCATCTTTTATAGTAGTTATTTTCCCATTCTACAGCTGATGAAACTGAAAGCATAGCGTGCAAGTGACATACCCAAGATAACATAGCTACAGCTTGTGAAATCTAACAACGTAGGTCTAATTTGAACAATAGAGAAAAAGTAGACTTACAAAAAGAAAGAAAAGAACAGAGTCTTAGGGATCTGTAGGACAGTAACAAAGATCTAATAGTATACCATCAGTGTCCCAGATAAAGAGGAGAAAGAACATAGGGCTAAAAATTTATTTGAAGAAAGAATGGCTGAAAACTTCCCAAATTTGGCAAAAAAAAAAAAAAAAAAAAAAAATACAACCTGCAGATTCAAAATGCTGAGCTAACTGCAAATAAGATAGACTCAAAGAATCCCTTACCAAGACTTATCATAATTAAACTTCTGAAAAAGACAAATCAAAACTCTTGAAAGGAGCAAGAGAAAAATGATGCTATATGTAGGGGAACACCAATTCAAATCCATAGTTTTTTCATCTGAAGCCAGTATGGCAGAAGGGAATGGCACATTTTTCTAAGGATCAAAAGAAATAATTGTCAAAATTGAATTCTATATTCAGTGAGAATATACTTTAAGTATAAAGTGGGGGAGGGGGACCCCCAGGTGATGGAAAACTAAGAGAATTTGTTGCTAGCAGAACCGACTGAAAGAACAGCTAAAGGAAGTTTTCCAAGCAGAAAGAAAATGATGACGGAGAGGTTTTAAACTTTATAAAGGACAGAACAAAGAAATGGATAAAAGTAGGGAAAGATATAATAAACGATCTTTTACCTCATGAGCTTCTTAAATCATATCTGATAGTTAAATCAAAAATTATAATATGTGGTGCAGAGGGAAATGCATCAGATGCAGTTTTCTGATGCAGACAGGAAAAATCACCATAGTAACTTAAAGTTATTTACAGATTTAAAAATAAATTTACAGAAATGTATACACATCATATTACATTAAATAGCTTTAGTTAAGATGTTACAGGTAGTGTTGAACATACACAACAAAACATAAATCAACTTCTAAACCACATAAATGCCCTCAAAGCACGCTCAAAAACCACTGGAAGATGGCCCAGGAAATATTGGCAAAATGAGCTTTCAGAAACCAGCAGTAAAGATGGTCTCCCCACTGGTTGCAGGTGCTGCGGAAATAAGAGTCACCCTAACCTTGAGCTGCGACCAGACACTTGCACGTAAGACAGAGAGAAAACATGTGAGAGTGCCTTTTTAAAATTTAATTATCCTGGTGGAGCTCATAGAACACAGGACTTGAAAATTTATACTCTGATCCACATGAAGGTGGGATGATGTTACTTGTGGCTAATTAAGACAATTATATTTTTTATGAGGACAAGAAAGAACAAAATGGAAGTAAGATTTCACTACACTGGAAGAGGTAAAACATCATATAGCTTAAAATGCTAAATAAATCAAAGTTGATAATGTTATTGTAACCCAGAGGAAACCCTAACATACCACTAATTATTCGAAAAGCAAGTAGTCTAAATGTACCAATAACAGGGCAGAAGTTGGCAGAGTGGATAAAACAAAACAAGCTCAATATTCCATAATAACCTAAATGGGAAAAGAATTTGAAAAAAGAATAGATACATATAGATGTATAACTGAATCATTTTGCTGTACACCTGAAACTAACACAACATTGTAAATCAACTCTACTCCAATATAAAATAAAAGTTAAAAAAAAATTCTCCATCTGAGAAACAAAAAATAAACAAACAAACAAAAAACAACCATGATCCAACTGTTATGGACTGAATGTTTGAGTCTTCCCCCAAATTCATATGTTGAAGCTCTAACCCACCCCCCCCACCCCACAAATGTGATAGTATTAGGAAGTGGGGGGTAATTAAGCTGAGATGAAGTCATGAGGATGGAGCCCCCATGCTTGGATTAGTGCCCTTAAAAGAAAAGAAAGAGACACCAGAACTTCCTCTCTCTGCCATGTGGGGATGTGAGGATACAGAGAGAAGGCAGTCGTCTGCAAGCTAGAAAGTAGGTCATCACTGAGAACCAAACCTGTGGGCTCCTTAATTTGAGATTTCCCAGTCTCCAGACCTGTGAGAAATAAATATCTGTATTAGCCAACTAGTCTAAGGTATTCTGTTATAGCAGCCTGAGCTGACTAAGGCACCAACTATATTCTGTCTATAAGAAATTCACTTCAGGGGCTTCCCTGGTGGCGCAGTGGTTGAGAGTCCGCCTGCCGATGCAGGGGACACGGGTTCATGCCCCAGTCCAGGAAGATCCCACACGCCACAGAGTGGCTGGGCCCGTGAGCCATGGCTGCAGAGCCTGCGCTCTGCAACGGGAGAGGCCACAACAGTGAGAGTCCCGTGACCAAAAAAAAAAAAAAAAAAAAGAAATTCACTTCAAATATAACATGAGGAGGTAGGAATTAAAAGGATGGAAAAAGATATATTACACAAACATTATTAAAAACAGCTGACATGACTATATTGATATCAGATAAAGTAGACTTTAGAGCAAAGACAATTAACTAGGGGCAAAGAGGGACATTACATAATGATGCATTTTAAATCCCGACTTCAAGTGAGAAATCTTCTCATATTTACAGTGATAATATATATAAGATAAAATATATAGGACTTTTGCTTTGTTATACACCAGAGAAGAAGAGTACACTTTTTATTACAGGGTTCTTTATACAACCTAGACTCTTTCACTAATATTAATGTTATTATCATTTTTTCTAATTAACCAGTTACAAAATAAACAAAAATTTAGCCAAACAGAAAAGGAATCCAAAGGCTTAGAGGTAGGACAATCTTCAGCATGTTTGCAAACAGAAATAAAGCCTATATGGCAGGAGGGAGCTCATTTGAATGAAGCCAAACCATATAAGTCCTTGTAGGCCACGGCAAGGAGTTGGTTGTTTTATTCAAAAGGCAATGTGAAGTCATGAGAGTATTTTAAGTAGAGTAGTGATATGATTACAGTTTTATGATTCTATGACTGTTGGGAAGAAGGAGAATTTGAGTATAGCTTAGAGCATGGTGAGTTTGAGATAAATGTGGAACATCTAGGTAGAAATGTCCAGTTATTCAAACAGGTCAGGAACAAAAATGGCAGTTATAGATGTGTGACTCATTGGCACAGAGCTGGTATCAATGGGAACCAGATGAAGACAAAGAAGTCTTTTGGAGGAGACAAAAACTTCAAGAAGAAAACCCCAGGGAAGGCCATTATAGAAAGTGAGGGAGAGAAAGAGGAGCTGAAGGGGATCCCCAATTGTATACCTTTTACATCTGGATTTATTTCTAGACTGAGCATCTGCTCAATAATCTTATATCTTTTCCAATCCTGATGAAATGGATTGGGAAGTCCTTTGACCTCTGGAATATTTTATTTAAGTTTCTGAAATATTTTATCATATAAAAGTAGTAGCCATGCTACATAAGAGAAGGGACTAGGGTTTAAATCTTTCAGGGTTGTTTGTTTTGCATCCTTATGTAGCTAAAAGAACAAACTACCCTCAGGTCATTTAATCTGGACGTCTATACACTCCCATGTCTGATTGATAGCAGTCTTAACTTTACCTTCAAATCATCTTAATTACCAATTTGAACATCCAATATTGTTTCCACTTGGAGGATTTATTATACCTGAGGGTTTTGAGCCAATATGTTTATGGCAATCTATAAATTCGATGAGATTCCAAATTACCTGTTCTGAATTTCTTCCCACCGTTACCATAAAACCAACCACAGAAAGGACACATTTTAATAGCTCCTTTCATTCATATCTTGTCTTCAAATCATCACATCTCAGTTATGGCCAGGTAGACTATCTCTCTCCTTCTATCTCTGTTTCTATCTATCCATCTCTTGTTCACCATATTGATCATAACTTTGAATTTAGATCCACTATTTAATGTAAAAGAAGACTAAAATGTTTAGAATGAAAAAAGTGTAAAGATTAAAAGAAAGTAGAATCAATAGTGTCAGCAAAAGTTTTCCTATTTCAGGAATAGATTAGTATATTTAATGAGCAAATATTTAATTTGAAGTTTCTCTTAAAAAGAAGTTGACTTGAATATTGAGCTGGTACCTATGCTGTCAATAATGTCTTCTAAGCTGAATGAGGAAAGCTATGGCTTATAGATAAGTATGTTTGTAGCAGGAGGCTCTTAGCAACAGAAAGGTGACTCAACAGGTGACAGCCCACCACAGAGAGAACATAAAAACCTGCAAGGAAACGGCAAGGCAGCAACACATATTTCAGATCACAAAATTTCTGAGTCTTCCTTCCTTCCACAGCCTACTTCTTTGGGTGGGTTTAATTCTAGAACAGTTCGGTTATTTCTTTCAGTAAACCTTAAAATTAAAGGCAGATATTTTTAAAGTCCTTTACAACAGATAAAGAAAGATGACAAGAAACAAGCCAGAAAGTTCAGATAGACTGGCTCCCATTCTCTTGCTCTTTTCTGTGTTGGAGGTATATTAGAAAAGGTTTGGATTCTAGCTCTAGCTATGTGGTCCTTGAACTGAAATCACACTTTATTCATTTGTATCATAGGAAACAACTTGCACCCTGTAAGATTTCAGATCATTCACTTAATGCAGCTGGTACATAAAAAGTGGGCAAAAATATTTATAATCAGAGTTTATATTGAAGTTTTACCAATCTCTTTAAGATCAAGAATAGCTATACATTCCTAAATCTCACCAACACAATCTCATTACCAAGTTTTCCAGGCTGAAAGCCTTTTAAAGAAGAGGAGAAAGGGCAGTGGTCTGGGACCTGAGAGTCGTGGTTTTATACCACTTATGCAATGAACTTGGACAGAATCCCTCACCGCTCTGGACTCCAGTTTCATCAGATATAAAATGTGTTTATTTGCAAATGCATGTGGTTGTCTCAATTACCCCACATTCAAGAACAGCTGAGCTCAGTCATGGTAATAATATTAGTGGTGGTGGTAGTAGTAGTAGTAATATAATAATAATAAAAATAATGGTGCTTGGACTTCCCTGGTGGCGCAGTGGTTAAGAAACCGCCTGCCAATGCAGGGGACACGGGTTACAGCCCTGGTCCAGGAAGATCCCACATGTCGCGGAGCAACTAAGCCCGTGTGCCACAACTACTGAAGCCTGCACGCTCTAGAGCCCGTGAGCCAAAACTACTGAGCCCACGTGCCACAACTACTGAAGCCCGAGCACCTAGAGCCCATGCTTCACAGCAAGAGAAGCCACCGCAATGAGAAGCCTGCGCACCGCAACGGAGAGTAGCCCCCGCTCACCGCAACTAGAGAAAGCCCGCGTGCAGTAACAAAGAGCCAAGGCAGCCAAAAATAAATAAATTATTTTAAAAAAAAAATAATGGTGCTTATTACAATCCTGGCATTATTTGAAACCCTTTATACATATTAACTGACATAATACACTCACCCTATGCAATAAGTACTATTATTATTGTTCTCATATTTTACAGAAAAGAAACTGAGTCACAAAGAGGTTAAGCAATTATCTTATGTCACCACACATAGTAAATTGCAGAAGGAGGATTCACACACAGGCATTCTAGTGCCACATTCTGGTCCCTAACACCATGCACAATGCATGTTATGTGATGGGTACATTTGACCATCTCCACTGCTGAAATTTTTGGAGAGAAAATTAGGACTCTTAATGATAAGTCTTTATGGGTAGAAAGAAAAAAGGCTCAAAACAGTGACCTAGTACTGGAGACATCTACTCCAGTTCCCCAAGTATTAAGTCATTCACCCCATTTGGGGGCTCTGGCAGTATGCAGTAATTTCAAAGTTTGTGTCCGTGGAACAAAAAAAGGTAGCTTGACAATGGTGATGAGTGTAATATGCATGGAGATTTCTTGCATATTTTGCATTTTATTCCCTACCCTAGTCCTATCTGTGCTCTAACAAATGCAATTTGAATTTTCTTCCTTATTCAACTTTGCACAGCTATTTAATGTTACATCTTTGACAACAGATGTCAGGCTAGCACTTGAATAAGATCTTTTCCCTATATGTTATTCTCTTTTGGTTTTCACTTTATTCTTATATAACAATTTTGCTCAAAACAATCAGAAGAGAATGAAAAATAAAAGAAGGGAAGAGGCATATGGTTTGGGCAAGAATTTCCTCCTTAAAAAAAAAAAAAAGAATTTCCTCCTTGGTTTAGAAGTCTTCATTCATCTCTTGGATTATTATACCAAATTCTGCTAGAACAGGATGAGGAATATATGTGTGAGGACAGTGGCCAGAGAGGGGATAGGACTGAAATAAACTCACTTGCCTTTTTCTTTTAAATAATGTTTTAAATTATTTTTTTATAATGTGACAAACCCTGTTTTAGAAATGGAGACTCTGTAATAAAAAGCACAAACCTTAGTTTCTGCCTCTTGATCCATACATTTCAGATTATGGGGAAACTGGCATCTGTTCACAGACTCAAAATTGTCTTTTCTGAATCCCTATGTTTTCATGTGGTTTGTCTGCTACGGGATTATGTCTGTATTAGACATAATCCCTTAGCATATTAGTCTGTATATGAAATTTTTCTTGCTTGTTTTCCCCTAATGGAGTTGTTGAAAACACACAAGAGGAACTGTATTACTTTTAACTTTAAGGAAAACTCATTGCAGTAGAAACACTACATAAAACAGAGAAAGTCCTGACCTGCCTTGGCTTTAAGTTCTCAGTCCTTCTTCACAGTCTTTTTCTTCACAGTCAGTTATCCCAAGGATTGCTGGGTTCATCATCCTATGTAATGAATGCAGCACCCCCCCCCGCCACAAAAAAAATGGGAGTTCAGAAGCTGGCGCTTGGAAGGCAAGGTTTTATATATATATCTCCTTAGTCCCAAATACAGCTTGACTTGGGTTGGGATTATACTTGAAAACTGTAGTCCACCTTTCAATGTAATTCCTGAGCACAAGTGTTTTTACTCCAAGTCTGCGAGTCCAGGTTACACTATTTTCCAGCAAGGTTGAAGATAAGAGTTGAAAAGGTCACTTCAGAGAATGGGAGGGGGCCAAGGCAAGATGAAAGATTAGTGGGAGTGATTACTATTGGACTAGCATAGTCCTCAATTCTAAGCTTAGTTTACCACGTTACTCATCAAGTGGATCAATTTTCCAGTGGCAGTGTGATGGAATCAAGAAGTGCACTCCACCTAATCCCCTAAAATAAGCAATTCCCTGTGTTTGCAAACAGGTTCTTTCCCTCTGCCACCAGTCCCCCCACCCCAGGCCTTCCAAACAACCCACTGGCTTCTAAAATGCTCATTAGGATGGGATCTATAGCATTCAGGGATCTCCAAGGTCCTTGCCTACCTCCGCTCTTTTCTATCCCTCCAGAGGCAGCCACCCACCCAGTACACTGCAGACTCATTGGCTTTCTCTTCCCTCATCCGATGTTCAAAATTGTGTCTCTCTTCAGGGTTTCTGGGCACTCTGTTTCCCCTCTTTGGCGTATTCCCACTCAATCACGCATAAAACTCAACCTCTGCCTAGTTAATTCCACTAACTCTTTAACTAGCCAGTGAGGTAAGTATCACTGTCCAGGCTTCAGAAGGCAAAAGCCCAAAGTGGCACAACAGTTGGCAAATTGGTCAGGAAGGCAACACAGGGCCGTCAGTATTTGAATTTGGTTTTCTCTAATTCCTTCGTTTCTTTTCTTGTAAACTGTCTTGTAAACTGAGTAATACCACCTCCGTTTCCAACACTCACATTCAAAGATCTGAAGTTGCAATGAACGCTTTTGCTTATTAAGGCATTTTATCGGAATGTCAGAAATTTAATTTTACAGTATGATACTACTGTCATTTGTGTGCTAACTTCACCGTCTACCTACGCGGCATCTGAATGCGTACCTGAGTCCTCATGGTGCTTGGGCCGTCTTTTCACTTGTCCCTTGATGAATCCAGTGCACACTGCTGTCTTTCTCTCTCTGCTCACATCTCTACTCTTTGGCAATTAATTACACGTTGTCTTGCAACATCTTTGGAATCTCCATCTGGTAATTTTTTAACTTTTATATTGCTATTAAATTCTTGAATATGTGTCTCTGATTCTTCCAACTAGGCTCTAAGTTTCTTGAGGTTAAAGTAGAATACTTTACAAATAACTGGCCATCTTTATCATTTGTGTGCACATCACAGCATATAAAGTTCTTCAACATGCACCTTCACATTACTTTTTATACCAGTTCTATGAGAAGATGAGACACTTTCTTCAGGTGAGGAAATGGAAGTGAGAGAAACAATTGACAATACCACCATTTGTAAGGAGTGAAAGCAGGTCTTTAGATTTCTGATTTGAAAGTTTCTGTTTTTATTTTCCCCACCACACCAAGTTGCTTTCACGTATGTCCACCATGCCTAGCACAGGGTCTTGTACACAATAGATACTTAACAATTATTTGTGGATTGATTTTAGATTTCAAGGGAAACTAAATAAAGGAAGAATCATCAGGATCTGGAGCTGCATGGCAAACGTCTGTATGGAAAGTAAATAAGTGAACTCACTGCCTGGATCCTTCCAAAATGACAGTGTTTGGTGTTGAGGAAGCAAATGATTTGGCTGAAGTGACTGAGATTTTCCTTTTTTAAAAAATATTTTTAAAATATTTAAAATATTTAAAAAAGGCGCAGTGGTTGAGAGTCCGCCTGCCGATGCAGGGGACACGGGTTCGTGCCCTGGTCCGGGAAGATCCCACATGCCGCGGAGCGGCTGGGCCCGTGAGCCATGGCCGCTGAGCCTGCGCATCCGGAACTTGTGCTCTGCAACGGGAGAGGCCACAACAGTGAGAGGCCCGTGTACGGCATAAAATAAATAAATAAATAAATAAATTATGGTTTTAAGGATAGAATACAGCTCACATCTTGCAAAAACTGGAGAGTACGTGTGTGATTTAAAGAAACTTGTACAAGGTTCCATTTTTTTCAGGACCACGCATGCCTCTGTGATTATTGTAAAAGGAGTAAACAGCTCTCCTTGGCTTTCAGCTCATGGCCGGTGAAGGAAGAGCTTGGAGTCTGGCTGGGAAGTCAGAAACATGTGGTGGCTCAGGATCCTGGGCAAAATAGGGTAACAATAATAGTCATTTTTCATTTTCTAGTCCTTGGTGTCTAGAGGCCTTTGGGGAATTTAACAAAATATACATAAAGCCCAATTCTGAAAACAAAGCCACACATCCCCCAGCCTTAACCAAGCAGGCCCTTTGGGAAAATAATAATAAACGTTTTCCTTCCTTTGCCACCAACGTTACAAACCATCAGCAGTGACACTGAGAACAAAGAAGTCAGAGGTTATGGGAAGGGGAAAGAGTGAAACTAGAGAGGACCCCAAGAAGAAAATAAAGGTGCATGACTGCTCTAGGAATTGCTTCTAGACTTAGGTAGAACATGCGTTTGACATGAAATGCCAGCCACCCTTCACCCCCTCACACACGCACACGGTACACCCCCCCCCCCCATCACCAATGACAAGAAGATACCTCTGAGTGATAAATTAGGCACATCAGCATATAAGAGGAGGAAACTGTCTGTTATGGTCACAGGAACAGATACTTGACTTGCTTAAGAAGTGATATAACATATGTCTTAACAATTGAAAGATGCTTGCAATGTATTACCTTAAAAAGCAAGTTGTAATTAACATACACATTTTGTTCCACTTTTGACACAAATGTGTTTTATGTGCCTGTGTACAAACATATGCACGTTAGGAATGCATTAAAATATGAAAAAAATATTTTTTCCATTTTTGGTGCTTGAGAATATGGGCATTTTTATATTCCTCTCCATGCTTATCTGAATTTGATATTGGAATTCATCCTATTTTCATTTATGTTTAGCTATCCTCATTTAGGTCTATGACAGAGTAACTCACATAAGCCACTCACTATAATTCACAGAAGGTGTTTGCTGCACGCGTAATGTTAGTTCTCTCCCCCACTGCTTTTAATGTACATGTAACCTGACTGATAGAAGTTTCAGAAAATTAGCCACCCAAGAACTGAGGTGCCTCTATGGTGAGTAAACTCATGATTGCTGAAAGAAGCCACATGGTTGCATGGATCGGGAACAATACCCAGCAGTGGCTATCCTGAGTTCAAGTGTCTTGATTCTTTTATCCCATTTTCTCATGATAGAAACTGAGGATATTTGTCAGCCTTTATAGGTCCTGGGAAAATAAAACGTTTTCCCTTGGTAAAGGGACTCCTCCAGTCTTCAGTTGGAAGTAAGGACTCTGTAAATGTCTCTGTAACAAGACTACTGTCTCTCTATAAGTCTTGTGATAAGAAAGAAGCTGGGGTGGGGTGGGGTGATGGGAAGGCTTCTAAGAGACAACTGGAAAATTCAGAAATAAACAACAAATTAGCTTAAAAAGGCTACCAACATACTGTAACTGAAAATGTTGTGATATCTACCCAGATAGAAACAGGAATGCCTAGAATTTCTTTCATAAAATCCTAAGCGTTCAGGACAGTGTGAGGATTCCCTAAATTGCTAGAGAAATCAAAGGATGTTAGAAGATTCTAGAGTCATCTAGTAGAGTCATATGGGGCAAATTAATATAAGACTTCCTAATAAAAAAATGTTTCTTTGTTCAGGATCTATGAATGACATTGAGATGTTCTTCTTTTGGGATCTGTAGGATGTAGGAATTGTAGGGTTCTGAAGCTGCTTTAGTTTGCCTGTTGGAGAATAAGTAATAAATGATACATACGTTCTTTCCTTTGAATAAAATTTTCCTCCATTGCATAGTGACTTGCAGGAATCTGGAGAGACTTGCCCGGGTTGCTGTGATGGAGCCAGGACAAATGAGCCATGTCATCACCATGTCTGTTTGCTCAAATACCATGGAGGCTGAGGAGATGTGGTTTGGACAGCACAGATGAGGAGAAATGAGACTCATGCGTGTCAAAGGAAGTCCAAGTGGCACAGAATCTCCATCTACATTTATCAACATAGAACCTACAGTTCAGTTACTTCAAGGAACCTGTGCTGTGCAAAAGATATTATAATTATTCTCATTGTTAGTCAGGATAAAAATAAAAAGGTCATTGTTGGTTTACATATCTGGGAAGAATGCCAAGATGATATCACAAAAACTAAAGTAGAACCTAGCATTCAAAAACACCAGCTACTACTCTCTCACCTTTGCTTTCTTTGCTTGCTGACCTCATTCTTTGCTACTGCAGACAGATTTTTCTATGCGGTAGGATACATGGCTATTGGCATCATCATTTTAGCAGCCCTAGTTGAAAATCAGAACATAATTTCACCAGCGCCTATATCAGTCTCTGAGAAGGAGAATTACCAGCCCAGAATAGCTCAGTTCTCCCTGCTTTAGAACAATTTCTGTTGCCAGGTCTGTATGATGCTGTAATTGGGCCAAGTCTGGGCCATGAACACAGGGGGAAAAAATGAATGTAAAGTAAGCAGACTAAAAAAGAAAATCAGCAGCTACCACAGACTACTGTATTCTATGAGATACCAAAAATTATGATAAAAATCAGGCCAGAAACTAGAGAGAATGTGATTTCAGCACAATACTGTGTTAAATGTTATATATATATATATATATATATATATATATACTTCAATAAATACAGACACACAAAACCCCTACAAATAAACATTTATATGTTAAATGTTTTTTTTAATAGTCAAAATTGTGTAAAGACGTTGAAATGAGTTACTTTGTAAAGTAAAGTAGTGAGTTGCCCATCTCTAAAGGTATTCAAACAGAGGTTGGGAGATAAGTCCACAGTCATGTTTGAAGAATATTTTTCAATTATGTTTGGTTGAGCCTAGTGAGGTATGGAGAAGACATTCAGGATTTGCACAACATGGCAGAAAGGGAGAACCCGCCCTTCACTGAAGTTCAACCAGAGCATTTCTACTTGATGTATTTCACGTACTGGACTCCCATACAAGGTTTTAAGAGTGGTTTGTCAACTAAAGATTAAAAACTTAAAATGCACCGTAGTAACTGTGTAGATGTTCCTTAGATAGCAGGTAAGATAAGATAACCTTTAAACTCTGAGATGACCTATAACCATGTATATAAAAAGAGATCAGTAAAGATTATTAAAGTTCATTTTAAAGATAAAGTTCTATGATTTTCCAAGCCTTTTGGGCTGAGGGGCTTCAGCTGTGGAGCATTCAAAAGTACTAACACATGTTTCAGAGTCTAGCTAGGTTTGAGAGTTCAGCAAATTAAGCTACTGGGTGGGGTCTTCCCACATTGAGTTCTCATCTAGTTAAAGAATGCTCCATTAATAAGTGTTTGTTTTTTTTTTTCTTTCGTCACAGGTTGTGGCTCCATGTTCTAATGGATCCAACACAAATCAAATTGTTAAATGTAAACTGTTTTCTTAAAAAGGCAGGGGAGAGATGATGTGCTATTCGCATGTATTTCCAACACTTGATTCATGATCTTTCTCATCTCATCTACAGAAATGTGCAGAACAAAGACTTCACGTATGCATTTTGCAGATGAAAAGACTGAGTTAATTGAGTTGACTGAAATTCCATTGGTAGTTACATCTCCTACAGTTTAGTTTATTCACTGCTTTTATTTTTAAAAGAAGATTAGAGTTTAGAGTTGGGGAATGGTAAATTGAGTCTCTTGAATTAAAAAGCCCTTTTTTGTAGTGCATGCCAATTTCTATGGTGTAAATATTTCTACTGTAGTTGATTTTTGGCTGCCATCTTCCACTGAACATAGACTTGGGACAAGATGTGCACATGATAGATGGTACAGCTGGCTCTGGCACAACACCAGGTGGCTTTGACCAGAACTGAGACTTATAACCAAGGAGAAAGGAGGCCAACTTAAAAAATCACGCCAACATAAGTAAGAAATTAGAGCCCAAATTATGACCACAAGTACCAGAGACATACGAAAACACATTTCAAAAAGAGCGAGAACTTTTGACTTCCCTGCTTAAACTATCACTACTTACTAGTGATCTTAGGCTAAAACTCAACATCTGTACCAAGGCTTACAAGTGTCTGCATCACCTGTCATCTCTCCCTATTCCTTATTGCATTCCCTTGGCTTCTTACAGTTTTACAAATACGACATCTACTCTTCCCCACCATAGCCTCCGTATGAGCTTCTCCTGTCTGGAATCTTTCCTTGTTCTCCTCCCTGCCCTTGGGTTATCCAATAACTCATATTCATTTTGGGGTCTCAGATAAAATGTCTTTTCCTTAGAGAAGATCTCTGAACCTCCCTCTCTTCACTAGGTCATGTCTCTGGTTATATACTCTCCTAGAATACTCTAAGTTTTCCTAATAGCACTTACAGCAACTACACAATTTGTGAATGTGTCTTCTCTTCTACAATGTAAGTTGACATGGTCTGTGTCTGTCTTGCTTTCTGTCAAATCCACAGCACTTAGCACATTACCTAGTTTATTAATTCCGTTAATAACTGATGGAGGAATGAGGGAATGATTGAAAAAGCAGGAGTTTGTTAAAATCTCAAAAATGACCAGTAGAAAAACAGAAATCAAGTTACAGATGTAGAAAATAAACTTATGGTTACCAGGGGCTAAGCGAGGGACGGATAGATTGGAAGATTGGGATTGACATATACACACTACTATACATAAAATAGATAACTAATAAGGACCTACTGTATAGCACAGGGAACTCTACTCAATACTCTGTAATAACCAACATGAAAAAAGAATCTATAAAAGGGTGGATATGTATATGTATAACAGATTCACTTTGCTGTATACCTGAAACTAACATGACATGTAAATCAACTATATTCCAATAAAATTTTTAAAAAAATGACCAGTAGAGATTCTTTAACAATTCAAATGATTCCCTCCCATCACAACTTTCCCTTTAAAAGAAAGAGTTTTATCTGCATAGTTATTATACCATAGACTGGTTAGACAAAGTTAAGTCTCCAAACCTAAAATAGTCATTTTGGCTCTGTGTTAAGCTAGTAGGAAAAGCAAATTTAAAAAAATACAACAACTCCTCTTTGGGGAGCATAGCTGTGACTAGTACATATTTTATTTTTAAATGATTTTCCATCTTTAAGAATTGCATATCCACTGGTCTTGCAGTGGTTTGACCAGTGATATCATCTTTCCTTATGAGTTCTGCCCGTGCCTGTCTCATCAAATCAATCAGCTCACTAGAAAAGAGGTCTTAGCTGCCTGAAACATTTCAACCAAACCTCCTCTTATTTCTCCACATCAAGAAAGAGGTGCCTTTCACTACAGAGCTGGTGCTGGAGTTGGTGAGGGTGTAAAAGGGAAGGTTGGGGGGAGACATTTGAAGTACAGTAGGTTCTTTGAAAATTGTAAAGGCTTCTGGGGAAACCTGAGTCCTCTCAGGTCCTCAGCCCAAGGTCCTGGGACAGTTTTCATGACAGTAGGTCAATACAAGGGAATTCAGAATTCTCCAGGCAGAACAGCAAGAGAGTTTTGAGTTTCACACGTGCACTGGAAAACCATCTCCCTCAGCAGGTGTGGATTTCTACACCCTTTGGTTCAACACCGTCAGAGCAAACTGAAATATTTTTTCACTTGGAAGATTTTTTTATTATTATTAACCTCTTCTTCTTCTCCCCCTTGTCATCTGACATTTCCTTCCCAGGTTGATTTTTCTCCAATAGGCTTAGACTTTGGAATTTGTGGATCTCTGGTGTTAACTATGCAGATGCAATTTTGCCTTCGTTCAGCTTCGTTTTAAAGCTGTCTCCTATTTCCCCAGCTACAGGGTGCTTCTTTAGGCCACGTGCCGTCCTCTGCCCCTCACTGTATTTACAACTTCCCCAGACCACTTCCTATCTCTATAATCTCATTCACCTTTCTTGCATTACTGCTTGAGAGCCCAGCCTTCATTTCCGGAGTTGGGAGTATGGTTTCGATTAGAAAGCTCTGTTTTTTCCCTGGTCTTCATAGACTGGCTTTCAGTATCCCAGTCCACTTTTCATGACTGTCTTCCTCTGGCCACAGTTTGTTAAAGCATAATGATCTCATCTTCTTCTCTTTAATGACTTGACCCCATTTCTTTCCCTGAACCGTATTACATCATGGGTGACATTATTTATGTTGTTCTTTTTGCCCCGGTGACATGCTTCAAGCTGTCCGTTTCCCCCTGCGCTGGGTCAGAAAACACAGGCCATGTGCTTAGCACATCCTAAGTTAATTCTTTCTTTTGAAATGACCCTTTCCAGGGTTCTACAGAAGCCGTCGAATCTACATGTATTGAAGTCACTGAGACAATTTCGCAGAGGATATCAACCAGGTTGGAAAACCTTGGATTTGGAATCAAATTTCTATTTTTTGCTCAGAAAAGGGCATAAACTGTTGAGTCTTCTCTTCAATAAATGGGGGAAGAGGGAACTGTGCTTGCTACTCAAGATCCCTGGACTGTGAGGGAGGTAGATTAGGGCAATAGGGAGAAAAAGAGGGGGCAGGGGCCCAGGTTTTATAATCCCATCTAGGGTCCTTGCTTGAGTGACTTATTCAGCCCTAAAGCTCATGATTTGTTTTGTTTTTCACTTACAAAATGAACCTAATAATATTTTTCCTGTTTGCCACAGACTTAATCAAAGAAATCCAGTATACTTAAAAATGTCTTGGTAACAGTGAAACAGTGGAGGTAGAGTATAGTATGGGCTTCTGAGTCAAACTTGATAAAATTTAGGTCTTGATCCCAAGATTTACTGGGGTATAACCTTGAATGAGTTATTTAACATCTATAAACCTAAGTTTCTTTAGCTAGAAAATTGGATAACAAAAGTTTTTACCTCTCAGGATTGTTATAGGGATAAATATAATAATTATACTAAAGCACTTAAAAGTGTGTTTCAGGGCTTCCCTGGTGGCGCAGTGGTTGAGAGTCCGCCTGCCGATGCAGGGTACATGGGTTCTTGCTCTGGTCCGGGAAGATCCCACGTGCCGCGGAGCGGCTGGGCCCGTGAGCCATGGCCGCTGAGCCTGCGCGTCCGGAGCCTGTGCTCCGCAACGGGAGAGGCCACAACAGTGAGAGGCCCGCGTATCGCAAAAAAAAAAAAAAAACAAAAGTGTGTTTCAAGGAATGTGCTTAATAAACATTGGATATTATCACTGTTAACAATATCCACGATCACTACAACTTCTAAAGCTGTCTAAGAGAATGGAATTATGTGGAGTTATATTTGTTTATATGTTCACTTCTCTCAATCAGACTTTGGATTCCCTAGAAGAGATAGCATGTCTTAATTTTCTCTCCTTAGCACCAAACACAGGGCCTGAGACATAGAAACTCAATAAAGATGTACCAGTTTTAAAATGTGGTAGGTGACAATATCAGTGTCTTTGCCTCTGAGCCTCTTCCATCATAATTGCTAGACAATTTCAAATCCCTTCTTTTATGCATCAGAATACAAAGAAACCCATCTATTATGCTCTGTGCACAAGACTGATCTTTCCTTCCTACTATTTCAGGGTTCTGCCCTGTTACTTTTCCCTTCTCCATATTTTTTTCTACAAAGTCCTATAAAAATTCTAAAGACAAAAGTAGTACACAGTCACCCTGAAGCTCTAATTCGATGTAAAAAAAAAAAGTCAAAAGTGAAAATCGCTCCTTCTTTCCCTTCTGTTATACAGTGTTGATAATCTGGCATGTATCTTTCCAGATTCTTCTTGTACGCAGAAACATATACATACATATCACATAAAGAGTTTTTTTTTGCTTTGTTTTAAAAAGTGTTATAATATAAATATTATTCTTGCTTTTTCCACTTGTATTGATAAATAATTTCATGAAAATATTCAATTTGAAGACTATCGTCTACATCTGGGTATTTAGGTTATTTTCTTTTTAGTTCCATTTTTCAAACGATTATCTATATATTGCTATCTCTTGATTCAGCAAATTTAAATATTAACTATTCATATCCTATGAAAATAGGTGAGGATTTTAATTCTCATCCTTTCTTTTCTGACATTTCACCAATATATGTATTTTGAAATATCGGTTAAATTTGTATTCCATATTTTTGTTACTACGACTATGTAAACAATTGTTTTTCACTGCTGAACCAAGTAGTCCCTAGGATCACATTGTTTTTCTTCTTGAACAGCTTACCAAACTCCCTTTTCCTCATTTAATTATTGCATAATTTTCTCATCGTGTGACTATTTGGCTAAATCTTCCAACATCCAAAATACGCTCTGTAAAATGTCTCTCAATAGAAGTTTTCGCAGAGCTTAAACCAGCTACGTAACCTACCAGTTCCATTTTTCTTAGAGGTGTTTTCTGGAGTCCTCTTTTATCTGTTCTAATATGGATCTGGTTTTGTCTATGCCTGTCACACTGCTGTTCTGGGACTTTCCTTCACCAGTATCCTAGGGATTGCTTTTACATATGATCTGTTTTAGTTTGCCTGTTTCTAGGTCCTCATAACTTTTTTCTTGATTCACTTGCTTAATATGTTGAGGCATTTCTTTGAGTAGATTATTTTTATTTTAATTTAATTTTATTTTTTTGCGGTACGCGGTCCTCTCACTGTTGTGGCCTCTCCCATTGCAGAGCAACAGGCTCCGGACGCACAGGCTCAGCAGCCATGGCTCACAGGGGCAGAAGCTCCGCGGCATGTGGGATCTTCCCGGACCAGGGCACGAACCCACGTCCCCTGCATCAGCAGGCAGACTCTCAACCACTGCGCCACCAGGGAAGCCCTGAGTAGATTATTGAGAAAGAGTTCAAGGAGGTAATATTTTTGATATTTCACTCTTCTGAAAATTTATTCTATCCTTACTCTTAGTTGGTAGTTTGAATGGGTATAGAATTCTAGGTGGACATTTATTTTCAGTCAGAATTTTGAAAACATTGGTCCATAACCTTTCAGCTTTCATTATCATTCGTATGATAGTGTTCTTATACAAGATTCTTTTTAGGTAGATTCCAGACCCTTTGTATGTGACACGGTCTTATGTATTTCCTCTCTGGAAGCTTTTGAATTTTCTTCTCTATCCTAGGTTTTTGAAATTTCCCAATGAGTTGCCCTGGTCTGTCCTGATTAAAATTTTATAGTGTTTTGTATTTTGTGAGCTCTTTCACCTTGAAGACTCATGGACTTCAGTTATATTTTATTTTGTTATTTATTGGTTAATTTTCTCTACACTACCATCAAGGAATTTTATTTCTTTGACTTACTAGTTGCACTCTGGTACTTTATAGATCTAATATACTCATTTTTTTCTCTCCTATTGTCTAGCTCTACTTTTTTGTTCTATTTTTTGGCAAGTTTTTCTCAGTTATTTCTTTCAATTCTTTTACTGATTTTGAAAAAAAAAGTCTATTTTATTTTTTCTGCAGGAATTAATTATTATCAGAGTTCTTGTTTACTCCTAGTGTCTTTTTTCTTGTTTCATTGATATAGTACCTTTTTTATGTTGTTGAGATGAGAGCTATCATTTAAAAATAGTTCTGAGTTCTTTCTATTTTTTTTTTACTCTGCTCTGTATTTCATGTTAAAAACTTTTCTCCAAAAGTTTGTGATCTTTAAGCCCTTTCAAAGCAGACACTTTTTTTTTGAGCCTTTAAAAAGCAGAAACTCAATGAGAAGGCAGAGTTTAGTAATTAGTAGGCAATCAGGTAGACAGCTGGAATTATTTAAAGGACTTTTCCCAAATTTCAGAATTAATAGGCCTCTTCTTATAAGGCAGTTTAGGATCTTCAGAGAAAGACATCAATCTCCTACAGTAGGGGGTAAAGGAAGGGAACCTGAGGTCCTGTCTTTTAGGCTCTGTCCTTTGACTTCATCCTTTTGTTTTCCATCTAAAACTTTACCTCTCACCCTTTTCTGATCTTTATTTCTTCATGTCAAGAGACTCCATATTTACTTTCTTCAGAATGTATGTCTCCATTTTTCTATGGAGAGAAGCAAGGGGTAGTCATTAACTGCATAGGATAGGAATGAAAATGACTCTTTTACAGACTTTCAAACAATCCATATGCTTTTTGTTTTTGTTTTTGTTTTTTGCGGTACGCGGGCCTCTCACTGTTGTGGCCTCTCCCATTACGGAGCACAGGCTCCAGACGCGCAGGCTCAGTGGCCATGGCTCCCGGGCCCAGCCGCTCCGCGGCATGTGGGATCTTCCCAGACCAGGTCACGAACCCGTGTCCCCTGCATCGGCAGGCGGACTCTCAACCACTGCGCCACCAGGGAAGCCCCAGAGATTCTTAAAATAAGATAATGTAAGTGTCCAGCACTGAATGTGTTCAGAAAATTGTAGGGTTTTGCTACTGTTACTTTTAGGTAGAGCAGAGAACTTCTGTAGGGTTATTTATGTGAGGAACAAAAGGGGATTCAAGAGGACTTCTGGCCTAAATATTCCTTCCAAGGACTCTCCTTAGTGCTGAAACACCTAAGGATTATAATCTGTTATACATCTCAGCAACAGACAGATCAGTAAGTAACAGCTATACTATATGACAGTCCTGTGGGAACTATAGGACGCATCTTCAGATACTTTCTGGATAAAGCTGAGATATAAATAACTCTAACAAAAGTATAGCCAAGAGTCGTGGAGGCATAATATTCCTTATACAATGCATAACCTATTTGTTTATTAATATATTCAATGAATCATTGTGAACAATTAAATTTTTTCCTAAGTTATTGATCTGGATGATTATTTAACAGGATACCTCTAAGTGTCATGAAGGAAAAAGACATAGAAAAGTCTGATCTTCTTAGGAGAAAGTGGGTAGAAAATATATGAAACATGAAGTAGGCATGTCTAGGTGAGGCTTCTTGGACAAAATAAGGATATTATGTTTCTAAGAAAAGGGAGGATTCTAGTAGTAGGGTTGGGGGGTATATATCAGAAGTTGGCCTTGGGCCATGCTTAAATACTGGCTTAGTTTAAGTTGTCATTGGACAACTCTTCCCAGCCAAGTCCACTTTTTCACAACTCACTCTACTTTTGTGTTGTATGGGATACTTGGAAATAAATCAACTTTGTAAGAAACATCATTTCTCAGTACCTGGGACTGTACCATCAGACTTCTCTCATGAACCAACTTTCCTATGTCACTTTGTGGAATACAAAGTGACCTCTTTGTAGTGAGAAGAGAATGTTTTAATTGATTTTTTTTTTCCATCTGGGTTGGTCCTAGAAAGAAACCCTGTGCTCCTTGGAGTGATGATGAGGTGTAGGTGAGATCCACTCACAGCCACAACAGAGCTTTTTGGAGGACTCTCACTGTGTTTTCTTTGCTTGGGTCTTCTGCTAAGAAAGGACCATTACCTTCTGGATTCAATAGCTCTCACATCCTGGAAGCTACCATCAGGTTCTGTTGATTTTTGCTGCACTGCTCAAAAATATCTTTTGTTTGTCTCTAAACCTTGATTTCAAGCCAAGTGTTTAAATGACCCAGAATCTTAGTTGGATAATAACAGATACTTTTTTGTAGTATGGGAGAGGGAATGCTTTAATTTATATAAGAGCATACTTAACCTATGGCTTCCTTTAATTTTCTTCCCCATACATTTTTTGGTAAAATCTTTCAACAAAGAGATTTGGAAAAAAAATATGACATCTCTACATTGTTGTCAAGATAAAAATTTCTCCCACTGCTCCCATTGCTTCATATTATCTTCAAACCAAATTAATTTTCCTGTGCCTCCAAACTCACTTTAATGGCATATTATACTTGCTTAATAAGGTTTCTTGTGAGGAATGGCATGATTAAACATGAAAAGATGAAAAGTGTTATAGAGACTTAAAACTGAGTAAGGCCCTTGTTATAGCACCCTTAAGTCATGAAATTATGTTTGAAGAAAACAAGATGTTAGAAAGATGGTTCCCTAAAGGATAAGGTAGGTTGTATAGTAAGAAAGAGCATGCTAGGCACAAGAAACTTTACCAACAAAGGTAGAAAAGGCAGGGCAATAATTCAACTGCTTCAGAAATATTGGTTAAAATACCCATTATAATTTGTAGATAATAGTAACAACAACAATGAAAACTACCACTTAAGTGCTGTCATTTACTGACTGCCTACTACACACAAAGTCCTTTATTTATTTTAATCTCATCTGACTCTTATTACAACAGCACTTCAGATAAGTAATATTATTTTTAAATTTGCAAATGAGAAAAATAACTTCTCTGAGGCTGCTTTACTTGCTAAAGTAAGTGGTAGAAATAAGATTCAACTGAACCCCAAGTTTCTTGTATTTCCACAGCCTCATGAAATGTGGAGATTAAATGTGATCTCACTATTGGAGACTCATCAGAGTGTTGCACAATTCTGGAACCCCTCACTCACTGTATTAAAGCAAGAGGCTATTAAAAGGGTGGGACTTTTACAAAGAAAGGTTTGGTGTACAGTGGACAAGAAGATTGAAATCTCTGCCATTAAGGAAGAATGGAAGAATGGAATCAGTTCTTCCTGGGATTAGTCGTGACCAAGGATAGCAGAAACCTGTGTTCTCATCACACATCTGTTATGAACTAGATGCAAAGACCTTGAGAAAGTCAGTAGCCTTTTGGGGTAGTCTTATTATTAGTTCACTCACAAAAGAGGAGGTTTTCCCTGGGTGGATCCAAATTGGTTTACTCCAATTGGACTCTTCTTTGATATATGAATAGGATTGTGACATTCGAGCACCCAATTATTCTAGAGGGAAGGTCTAGCATTCCATCCTTAGAAGAATTTCTCTCTTGTTCACCTCCTTCTCTCTCTCTCTCTCTCTCTGCAGTGTAATATCGATATAGAAGCACACGGAACTCAGGCAGTCGCTGGCAGCCATTTTGTGAGTATTAGCAGAACCAGGCTTCTTACCATGTTGACACTACAAACCGTGGAATGGAAAGATATAAAGAACAAGCAACCAGCAGAATATTGTTGAATCACAAATTAACAAATGGTGAAGCCTGACTTACCTATGAAAGTTATATTTACTTTGATTATTTCAGGTAGTTTGAGTTGGAATTTCTGTTACTTCCAACCAAGAACATCTTAAACTGATACACTCTGTGTTCTTTATTGAGGAGAATGATCAACAAACTGGAACAAACAGAACATATATGAATAGATGAAATTAAAGCTCTGGATATATCAGGGTGACAGAGTTAGAGAATCCAGCTCTTTGGAATGAGTTCAAGGTCTAGTATGTTTTGGAGTAGGGACATAATATATTGATGTGATACCAAAAATATAATACTAGTGTAGTCCCAAAGTTACTGCAGATAGTCTAAGAAGTCTTAAAGACCAGAATAGGTATAGATTCTAGAAATGACAGACTTTGTGTATCTCAGGGAAAAAAAGTCTAGAATGAACAATAATGCAGATGATTTGCGTGCTCTTCTAAAGTGGAGGAATAATGATCATGATAAGCTAACACAAGTACCTTTAGTCAGGCCAAATTCACACCGTTTTCTTTCACGCGAAAGTTAACAAATGGATAGATATGATGAATTTCATAAGCAATATATCTGGATTTCACCAAGGAATTTGGCAAAGATTTACATGGTTTCTTGGCAGACAAGGCTGAGAAATGTGTGATAGATGACAGTACAGTTAAAGTCACAGTTGGTTTAAAACTTGTGATCAATGAATTTTTACTATAGGATGTGTCACCTTGGGGTGAGGTCTAACAGGCTTCTTCTCATTTAATATTTTATATAAATAATGAAGATGAAGATAGATAAGTCCTCCTTATCAAGATTGCTAGTGCCCTCCATTTGGTTATAAGGGATAACTAATGATTCAAAAATGAGAAAGTTTTGATTAAAAAATAACTCCATAGGCTTCAGTGTTCATCTTTTCATAACAAAGAGCAATTATTTTTTTAAAAATCTACACTTAGGAGGAAAACATATCATCTTCCCCAAAATAAGATGGTCAAGATATATATAAAGTGTGTAAATATGGTAGTGTGGGTGTGTATCTGTGTGTCTATTTGTATGGACAACTTTCAAGAGAAAAGTACACATACATACGGATGAGGAAATTCCTAGATAAGAACTTAATCAAGACTTTAAGGCTTAGTCATTTGTCCATGATTTAGATATTGTAGGTCCTGGGGAGGGGGCCAAATTTGAAAGGAAGCAGTGACTGTAATACTACTCGGTTTATTCCTTTTAGTGTGAAGAACTAACTTTGTTGTTAGGACAGCTTTGTAGAATTATGAGACAATGAGGAATATAGCTCCTTTGGTCTTATAATATTAGATTGTCCTACCTTTTAAAATAAAAATTTTGATACTTTGGAGGGTGTGTGTGTGTGTGTGTGTGTATGTATCAAAATTATTCACTAATCACCTGGAATGGTAAAGACTTATGTGCCTCTCACTATGCTGGTATGATCTCAAAGGCAGTTTGAGATTAAGATACCTATATCCACCCTCAATTCAGAGTGCCAAAGACCACCACTGATTCCCTATTGGAGCCACTGAGGCATTACTGTAGAATCAACCGAATCTTGGTTGGAGAGAGGGAGGGGCTGGCAAGATAGCCCCTGGGCTAACAACCACCCCTTTACATAGATGTTAGTTTTCCCTAAAGAAGTGTGGAAAGTCACAGAGCGGGTATTAGAAAAAAAGAAGAGTTCCACAGATTAGGAAGTGACTCGTCCATGAGACCGCCCCTCTGAAATATTTTACCTTCTCTGTAGTTCTCTTCTGGATCATAGGAAAGTCATACCACCCCTATGGTTTCAGATAATTTGCTCTTCCACATTTCAAAGCTTGCTACATCATAGAATCTCTATATTAGAGCAAGATAATTTTTAAAGGGGGAAATAAAATTGTTTATTAGATTTATTTCCATGTCTTTAGAGGTACCTAAATGGATTGTAAAGCATATTCCAACAGACATTTGAAAATAATTAGGTTTGGAGGACATAATTATGGAAGGCTTGGATAAGTTCTATTTTATATTTTATCTGTGTTTGATATTGTTTGAAATTTGTGTAATAAGAACGTACGTACTGCTTTTGTAATTTAATCAGAGTATGGATTCAAGTTAATTTTAACTTCCAAATGTCATAAAATATCTGGCTGATTATCATATATAGAAAATGGGAGGACATTTTGCCATAAAGTGGTCTGAGCTTATCTTGAGTGTTTTATTTTTGTTTTATCCTGGGTTCCACATTCTACAGGGTGAGGTAAACACTCAAAAAGAGAGTTTAAATCAGCGGTTGACTATGGGAACCAGTGTTGCCATGTAGGGATTGTGTTCAACTAGAAAATGCATGCTAAGAGAATTCCTGGTGACCCAGTGGTTAGATCTCTGCACTTCCACTACAGGGGGCACGGGTTCGATCCCTGGTCAGGGAACTAAGGTCCCGCAAGCCGTGTGGCACTGCCAAAACAACAAAACACAACAAGACTGGAAAGAAAATTCATGCTAAAACCTGAATAGGGCAGAGCATCCCACAACATTTTGCAGCCACGGAAGCAGGCAGGTAAACTGTTTTATCTTATAAGAGACTTCTAAAATTTGCTGATGTTTAAATGATGGCAATTAATTCAAATTATTTAAAATCGTATGGGATTAATACTCCTGCCATGGGCCACCCGAGTGTAATCTCTGACCAAACAGGAGGATGGTCATGATAATAAAGGCTCCAGAAACTAGTTCATAATTGGAATAGGTGAAAGCACCAAAAAGTTTCCTCCTAAAGAATTCAGAAGGAAATTTTTAAATGATTAGAGAGGCTCAGAAAGTACATGGCGTGTCTTGTCAAATACTGAACTTTCCCACTTTATTTACACAAGCTTGATGACAATTTATTAAGAATACTGAAGATGGGATCCCCGAACTATGTGGGAAGCTTGTTATCTCTAAGGTCTTTCCAAAGATAAGATTGTTTGAGTCTTCGTCTGAGCCATAAAGGAATGATACAATATTGCTGTACTTGTTTTGTCTTTCAGGAAGTCAATGTACATTGAGAGCATGGACCATCAAAGGCACGCTGTGGGATTTTAAAATTATTATTAATAGTCCTTTTTTTGAAGTATGTTGGATTTCTAGGCTCCCTACTAGAAAACTTAAATATATACATATTTTAACAGCTAGATAAGAATGTGAAAATAAATTTTCTCTAAATATCTTCACATTTAACATTTTAACAGAATTTTAAAATTTGTGATTGTGTTTAGAGGTGATTTAAAAGCTTCAGATATCTGACGATGCTAGATTTTTTTTTCCCATTTCTACACCATGTTAAGAATTGTATTTGTTTGTGTAAAGGTTTTTCCTTTAAATTAAAACAATGTATTGGAAGCCAGTAGGACTGTCTTGTTAGGGTCTAATATTAAATTCTTGCAATATGCCAGGTGCTGTTCTAAGTGTTGGACTGGGGTGGGAACATATCATCTTTGCAACACTGTAGATGAAGATACTGTCGTATTCCCTGTTTTTCATCTGTGGAAACTGAAGCACGGAGAATTTAGGCAACATGTTCAAGGTCAAAAAGCTGGTAAATGGTATGAGTTGGAATTTGAACCCAAGTAGTCTGTGCCGTAACCACTATCTATGTTGCTCACCAAGTCTAGTCTCTGAAGATGCCTTTGAATTTTGATTTTGGATGGATGATGTTAAAGTATATCAAACTACTTCCTCATTTAATAAAGTAATAAAATAATAATTTCAGACACAATTGAAGCCATGCATACATACCTTTCCAATCTAATTCCCTCCACTTATCAAATATTAAGAATTTGCTATATTTTCTTTAGAACTTTCAAGGAAATAAAAACACTTATAGAATTAGCTGAAGGCTTCTCTCTACCTCTATCCATTCTATTCCTTTATTCCTTTTCTAGAGATAACCAATATTTTGGATAAAAACCCAAAGCTTAACACCTAGCCAGTAGTTATCCCAAGACAAGTGCTCTGAAAATGTTTATTAAGTAAATGAAGTACTGAATTAATATGCAAAAGTTTGATGAGTCTTGTGATCTACACACACACACACACACACACACACACACACACACGCTTGCATATTTGCATTCTTCATTTTGTTTAAAATAGAGTAAATGCATGGTGTTAAAACAACACAGGGCATTGCAGAGCACAAGTTTTCCTGACACTTTTCACTAACACTTTTCTAACTGAGTAAACAAGGGTTATTCTGGTTAGATGGTGGAGTGGGTATCAGTTCTTTGACCCGTCAGGTAACACTTCCTTCTCTCCTCTTCTTAACAGCTTCTATTTTCTATAAGAGGATCCATGAGGTTCTAGATAGACTGACTCCACTTCCAGGTCCAAGAGTGAGGTATGTGTGACCCAGGCTGAGGAATCAATTTATTTGACTACAGTGATTGCTTTGGGGTCGGGGGGTGAGGGGGAACACATGCTAATGAGAATGAATATCTGGACATCTATTAGAATTTTTGGCACAAAGGCCACTCATTAAACAGATGGTTCTAGTATGTGTATGAAGGAACCCAAACTGCTGCAGCTTTCTTTTGCTGCTATGCAGGAAGCCAAACCAAGGATGAGGTCAATGCATGGATTCGAGGGAAAAAAGGAAGTTCAGAAAAATTGAACCAGAGCCCTAATAACACTGTGAACATCTGAATCAACCTACAACTGAAGTCTAATCTATGTTGGATATTGTAATTGTATGAACCAATAAATTCTCTATTATAAAAATTTATTTTTAATTATTACAAAATATAGCAAACATTCAGAGGATAATTTCACTAATGCTTGTAGCCCAGACTTCACCAACATACTTAATACTTTGCCCTGTTTGCCTCAGAATTTTGAAAAAAATAATAAGAATCAATTTCAGACCCAATTGAAGCCATGTGTACATAGCTTCCCAATCTAATTCCCTTCATTTATCAAATATTAATATTTTGCTATATTTTCTTTAGAACTTTCAAAGAAATAAAAGCAATGTCAGAATCAGTTGAAAGCTTCTCTATACCCCTCCACATCCCATGCCCTTGATCCTTTGCTAGGGATAACCAATATGCTGAAGTGTGTATCTTTCCCATCCTTTCAAAAATTTTAATAATTTTGTTACATATGCCTTCATTGTAATAATAATCTATCCTTTATGAGTTTTAAACTACATAAATGATATCTACAGTACATAATATCCTGCAGCTTGTTTTTTGTAACTCAACATTGTGTCTATTTTTATTTTTTTATTTATCCAGTGTCCATATGTTTTCTCTTTTTTTGCATTTTGTTAGATTGAGAAAGGTCTCAATATTCCTTTTATCTTTGCTGTTTTGAAAGCTATATTTCCATTCTTTCTGTGGTAACTCTCAAATATTTAACATATATATTTAGCTATATTATCTTCTAATGGAGACCAAAATTATTAAATATTCTGGCTTACTCTTGAACAAGAAGAGATCTTAACCTGGCTTATGTATAAAATAAACTCTCTTTCCTTGGTATTGCTTTCAAAATTTAAGTTCCACTTAAAAAAAGAATGAAACAATATTATTTTCTCTGAGTTAGTTGTATCAAAAAAGTGAGAAAATTGGGGCTTCCCTGGTGGCACAGTGGTTGGGAGTCCGCCTGCCGATGCAGGGGGCGCAGGTTCGTTTCCCGGTCCAGGAAGATCCCACATGCCGCGGAGCGGCTGGGCCCGTGAGCCATGGCCGCTGAGCCTGTGCGTCCGGAGCCTGTGCTCCGCAACGGGAGAGGTCACAACAGTGAGAGGCCCACGTACCGAAAAAACAACAACAACAACAAAAAAAAAAAGTGAGAAAATTATACAATCTGGTTGGTTATGTAGAAACAGAATTCATATGATCCTTTTTCCTGCCCTTTTCTTTTCACCTAGTACAATCTCAACTCTCTTAGACTGTCTTAAGTCTTCCCTCCTCCAAGAATCCTTCACTGGCCATCTTAGCCCAGTGATGAGTTTGTCTACATCTGAAATTCTTCTGTACTTACCGACTTTGATTTTCATTTGACTGTTAATCATAAATTAATACTAGTATCTTATAATTCTAGCTTTTAATTCAACTCTTTATTGTCCTATTGATAGCTTTCTATTTCTCCTTAAGTAAGTATTGCATTCCTTGAAGAAAAGACGCATAGTCTCATAATTTGTTGTAACCCACTACTGGGGCTTTCCCATAGCAGGTGCTCAATAAATGCTCCTTGATTATCTATCAGTAAGTGAAACATTCCTAAAGGGATTGAAACCCAAGATTTAGTACTTGGTCATTAAGGAGCCTGGGTGTTAACTGAAAAATGGTGGAGAAACTTCATGCTACGTAATGTGAAGAGGAATGTCTCAGACTGAGAGGACAGTTTACCCAATACTCAGACGATGCTAATCAATCTGGTCTCAATTCCCTTTCTCTGAGCTCCTGAACATATGGAGATAGTTAAACTTCTAGCGCAGGGCAAGAAGAAACACTAAGCCACCGGGGAGTGAGATAGCCCAAAATCTTATGCAACTCTCAGAACAGAAACTGACAATGACCAAACTTATCAGATATGTTTGTATGAGAAACAGCTTACTAGCGATTTTTGTACTTGTAGTTGCCATGGTGTCAGTGTGAGTGAGCATAACTGTTGAGGGATACAGAAGCAACATAGCAGAGTGGGAGGCACTGTAAGGTACAAGTTGGAATAAGATGTATGTGGATATAAATCCTGGTTGTATTTACTCTCTTACTTCTTGTGACCTGGGAAAAATTACTTAAATTGTTTGAGCATCAGCTTTCTTGTCTGGAAAATGGGTATAAAAATATGCAGCTCCTAGGGTTATTTTTAAGGAGTAGAAAAACATATTGCATGGAAAGCACTCTGAATAGCACATGATGGATAATATTTGAATTTTATTAATGGAAAACAAAAAGGGCAAGAGGAGGCAGATATCAGGGGAGTGACATTTGCTAATGAAAAACTCCATGGGAGAATTGCTTTTCATGAGGGTGAAGAATTCCTCCAGCGAAACTCAGGTTACATTAGGTAATAAAAGTTATGCATATTTTTGGGTTCACTTTTGGATTTTCCTAAAAACTGTTGCTACCATAATTCCTTGTTTTGCTAACTCTAAGGAAAACCTACCATGGATGAAAGCAAAGAACATGCTTATATTTCCATCTTCTTGAACTTTGGAGTCTGCAGCTTTTCTATGCTTCTCCTCAAGTTTTATTTCTTGCCACACAAGAAGGATGCTTTAATATAATTGGTGAAACAGTAATAATACAAGAAGGAGCAGAATAATACAAGAAGAAAATAAGATTTCCAGAAATTTTTTGAAATTTTTTTTTATATTTAAATATACCCTAGCTGTCCTTTTACAAGTCTCTTACAAGGAGGGGTGCAAAGGGACTCTGCCAATGATCATATGTTCTGATATATTTGAACAGCCGAGATCTATAGAATCTTCTCCTCATATTTACCCACTCACTCATTCATATATTCAACAAACATTTGACCCCTTCTGGGAGCTCAAGGATATGAAAGGCACTGCAGTTTGAGATACCTACACTGCTTTTGGTCTATATAAATCCAAAGTTTAGCCTAATGCTTGGTACATAGTATAACTATATCACAATTGTTAAATGAGTAGATGATTTTGTAAAAGCTAATGTCTGCTGGCATAAAGTAAGTAAATGAGCTCTGTCTCACAGTTTTCTGAGTAGCTGTGTTGGGAATTTACATGGATGTCCAGCATGGTGTTTTCAAAAGATGAGTAACTGTAATTTGTATTCGTTTAACTCTTTTCAATTCATGAAGTCTTTATACAATTTTCCCTTGGAGCTGGCTAATTATTTGCTATTTTATAGTGGATACAAGTCTTAGAAACAGAAAGAATTTACAAAACAAGTTATGAAGAAATCCCAACATGGATGGTACATAGAGGTTGTGAAGAGGAGACTTGGGTTTGGGGTTCAGTTCCTTAACTGAGTTCCTATGTGATTTTCACTAAGTCCCTTCTCTGTGGGCATCAGATATCTGATCTGAGAATGAGAAAATGAGGTTAGATCAACTCTCAGCGTTTTTTTTCTTTTTTAGCTCTAAACTTTTAAGTGACATTGAAGTTCAAAGAATAGGAATATTGGAAAAGGCAGTGTGGTATTGAAGAAAAAGTCAGGCAGGCACGATTCAGATTCTAGCTGCTCTGCCAACTGTGTGACTAGGGGTCAGTTGCTTAAGGAAACCTTAGAGAAACAAGGTGGGGTAGTAGGGAGGAGCCTGGGCTTCGGCTGAGTTCAGTTCCCAGTTTTGCTATTGGGTAACCCTGTGACTTGGGACAATTTATTTTTTTATTATTTTTTTAAATTAATTAATCTATTTATTATTTTATTTATTTTTGGCTGCGTTGCTGTGCACGGGTTTTCTCTAGTTGCGGCGAGCAGGGGCTACTCTTCGTTGAGGTGCGTGGGCTTCTCACTGTGGTGGCTTCTCTTGCTGCAGAGCACGGGCTCTAGGCACACAGGCTTCAGTAATTCTGGCACATGGGCTCAGTAGTTGTGGGTCTTTAACGTGTCTTTTTTTTTTTTTTTGAGGGATTGGTGTAATTGCAGAAGGTCTTACAGAGATATGACTGGAGCTGGATTATGATGGATTGTTAAGATTCATAATATCATTCTCACTAAATATCTAGCATATTATTTTTGAAAGCAAACTGTATGTGATAGGCATTGTTCTAGGACAGAGATGAATATGAAAGACTAAGTACCCACTCTTTTTTTAGCA